>NC_057410.1:33029956-33330729 GCF_019320065.1 Cervus canadensis | reverse complement strand
CTGAGAAACACCAACAGTGGTAGATTATTTTGACAGATCAAAACCTTACAGCTAGTCTCCCCACTTCACACATATTCCCCTCACCAAGAGTTTATGTAATGTCTAATGCTGCTAAACTTAGTGACTTATATTAATTTTCTACTTTGGGATGATCTCTATTCAATAGTAATTGTGTTTCTAAATATGGGATGCATTTTTAACTAACTGAGTTTTGTACCACTTTTTGTCAACTTTTAACTATAATTCAGCTTAAAACAAAACAATGCATTTTCTTTCCACTCTTAATAGAATTAATGAAAGTTGACTTTATGAACAAAATCCTAATTTATGAATGTTTTCATTGTCTTTCCTGTTAAGGACATTAATACTTGACTATCTTGTAACAAAATATCTGCACGGGATGGAATTTTATTATAATTATTTTCAGGTAGTAGAATGTATTAGATTTCACCCAAATGATTTTTCAGTGAATTATTTAATCTGGCTTAAATTTTCTAAAAACATTCTCCAGTTATGAAATGTATAAATGATTTTATGATATCACCACAGATTCATGTAAACATATAAGATTACAACCAGGATTTAATGTCTTTCTGTAAACTATAACTTAAACAAAGACTTGTCAGGACAAAGGCAAGCACATGTTTTATAAATGCTGTGTATCTTGAAGCAGTCTATGCTTCTTGGGAGAAAATCACTAACTGCTTATCTCCTGGGACCAAGGACCTGACGTCCCTGAAGTCACAGCACACTTCACACTCATCTCCACGTGGAAATAGGTGGCCACTGTTGGATTCTAGTGAGAATGACACCTCTGAAATATCTCAGCTTCACAGTGCCTGTTAGAGCCCTCTGAGAATCTGCTCACATAGCGACAAACAATATCTTTAAGAGGTGATATTCCTAGAATGAATCAGTTTCTAAAATTAAAAAGGAAAACAATTGTGGGGAGTGAGGAGGGGTGAGGTAACATTCTACCAGAAGGAAAGGCTAATGCTATCCAAAAACAAAAGACAGTATAACCTACAAGGACGGTCCCAAACCTTAGGAAAAAAAACAAAAGATTTGAGTCTGAATCACATTATTTCACATAGCTCATGTAACAATGACTTTCATGCAGATTTCCTGGCAAAATCATTTGTGAACAAGAGAGTGGTATTCTCAGTATATGGGGTATGAGGTAGGGGCACGTGGGGACTGAGGGGGTCCTGGGGGATGTGGGTCTCTCAGTGTTAAAACCAGGGAAGTCCTAGGCAAACCTGGATGAGCTGGTGTCCGCACATGCATCTCCCCATCTAGATGGCCAATCAAAGCTTCCCCAAGCACTCCAGCAAGTTATTGCACTGCTCACACAACTTCCCTGCTCAGGTTGGCCCAAAGCTAAACTGCAACAAGAGTGGATGCTTCGGTGGTGTTGCTTCAGTTCCCTTTTTTTGGCATCTGTTCCTCCTTCTCACTACCCTTGTTTATTGAAGGTCCTGACATTTTTTTTTTCCTTCCCAAGAGCAGTTCAAAGTGACCTTTCTTTAAGCTCTTTCCCAAGCAACTTCTACGAGGTCAAAGTCTTCTATTTCATTTGTTAAACTATGTAAAGCATGTACATGGTTCCAAAATAAAACTATATACTAATTATTAAAAAAAGTCAAATCATCCTTGGTCCTAGTTGCTTATGGCCTTGTTTCCTGCCATGTGAAGCAGATCACTTGCTCTGTTTAATGTGTGGTTAGCTGAGAAGTACCTCTTCTAGGTAATAAAATAACTATGTAGAAGAACGTACCTTTAAGATAATCCTCAAGAAGGCATTTTAGTAGTATGACAGAGGTGGGGGGAGGAGAGAATATTCTGTAAGGCAGAACCTTCCCCACCCTCAGAACAACTGTCTGCCTATTAACCTGCCTGCCTTACACAGCAAGGCACCGCCAGTGGTAAACGGTGATGGATATACAGATAATGCCAAGCTTCGTAATGGTTAGATTCATTACTAAGGCACTGTATCAGACCTTTCGGAGAGTCTCAAGCTTCCTTCCATCCCAAATATGAGTCCATTATAAATGGATCTCAAAAGCAATTGTAGCAAGGAAGTCCATGTCCATGAATATTTCAATGTCTCCCATGAAATGTGTTTCCATTATTACCCACACTATTGTGTGTACAGGATTCTACACAAACTAGGCGCTCAATAATTATTGATTGGCCAATGATGGGTCATTATCTAATGCACCATGGTCATTTATGCCAGGGACCCGCAGGAATCAGCCTGATCCCACACTTTTTAAAAAAATTTTGAGACAGGAACAGATAGTATCTCATCTTGAATTCCTTGTGGAAGCAGAGAATATGAAAATACATGAAAGGTAGCATAAATGTGGAGTCACAGACAGGAAAGAATGAGAATAAAGAAAGAAGACATAAGATCAGAAGAAAGAAATCAAACTATTAAAAACTGAGAATTCTTTTTAATACTCAAATGTACATTCTTTTAAAGAAAAAGATTCTAAACAGCAAAGCTTCTCTTTTCTTGGCAGCAAAAAATTTATTGCCAAGGCCGAAAGGAGATGAATAGTAGAATCAAATCTAAAGTACCTGAAATTTAAAACAAGCCAATTTATGTTTCATTTAAGAGAAGCAAACAGATGGGCTGGATAATAATTTCAAAATCTAGTTTACAAAGAGAAAAACAAATCTGGAACCCCAAGTCAAATGAGTTAG
Source organism: Cervus canadensis (assembly GCF_019320065.1). Classification (NCBI taxonomy): domain Eukaryota; kingdom Metazoa; phylum Chordata; class Mammalia; order Artiodactyla; family Cervidae; genus Cervus; species Cervus canadensis. The sequence goes on along the minus strand of NC_057410.1, from coordinate 33,328,020 downwards.
AAATAAAAAACAAAGCAATAAAAAGAAATAAACAGGTACAGAAGCTACAACCACCTCCTTCAGCTTATCCAATGCTGGAACTTTTCTTTCTCCCCAGCTTCATTTCATATCCAGGGCAGAGTCAGAGTGGACACCATGGGTTTGTCACTTCCCCAGATGGCATGAAATTCATAAATTACAAACTCTAGGAAAAGGGAGGAATCTTAGTAAAGGCTAAAGTTCTCCTTGGGTCTCCAACATGGACTTCAAAAGAAAACCAAAATGTTTGCAATGCTAAAGCCATTACAGAGAACATTATGGAGATTTCTTAACAAACTAGAGATAAAATTACCATATGATCTAGCAACCCCACTATTGGGCATATACCCTGAAAAAAATTACAATTCAGAAAGACACATGCACCTCAATGTTTATTATAGTACCATTTACAATAGCCAGGACTGGAAGCAACCTATATATCCATCAACAGATAAATGGATAAATAACTTGTGGTACCTAATGGAATATTACTTAGCCATCTAGAGGAAAAATTTGAGTCAGTTTTAGTGAGGTGGATGAGCCTAGAGCCAGAAAATCAAATATCACATATTAGTGCATATATATGGGATCTAGAAAATAGTACTGATGAACCTATTTACGGAGAAGAAATGGAGACACAGTCATAGAGAATGGTCTGGTAGATATAACATGGGAATGAGAGGGTAAGACAAATTGAAAAAGTAGCCTTGACATATATACACGATCATGTGTAAAATATATAACTAGACAGAAGTTATTGTATAACACAGAGATCCCAGCCTGGTGCTCTGCGGCGACCTCGAAGGGTAGAATGGGGTGGGGGAGGCACAAAAGGATGGGGTATATATGTAATTATGACTGTTTCACGTTGCTGTGTGGCAGAGACCACCACAGCATTGTAAAGCAATTGTCCTCCAATTAAAAAAAGAATATCTTCAGATCTGTGAGCTTGAACCATGCAAAACTGTAGTTTTTCTAGGTTAAAAAAAAAAAGAGTGCATATTTGCAATTTCAAAGGATTGAATCTAATATATATTATGATTTAACTAAAGACAAATTAAGATCTTAAACGTATGTGGCTAAATATAAAATTAGTTATATTCTTACTTATATCATTAAACCAAAGATAGTCTCCTGTGGTCACTAATCCTTCTGACACAGGTCTGGACTCAAGTCCAGGAGTCAAAATGTGCAGGTCTGGGCCGTTTCTCCCCTTGCTCGTGTTCTGCTGCCGGGGTCAGTCACCTGGTTCTGAGTTGTCATGTGAAACATCCGCTGTGGCTGTGCTTTCTCTTGTCGGGTGGTTTCATTCTCAGGCTTCATTGGCTTTATCTGTACGCTGTGTGCACTGGTTCTAGTTTCCAAATCAGTGTTGCTGTTGTTATGATGGCTGCTTTCCCACACAACACATCTTTCTCCTACTCTCGCCTGCACATTTCACTTTTCCTCCTGTGCCGCCATCGCCCTGGAAACACTGCCTGAAAGCATCCTCTCTGCACAATTCTTTTGCCTGCTCTCATGTACACAGACACTTGCTCCTTGGAAGAAAAGCTATGACAAGCCTAGACAACGTATTAAAAAGCAGAGACATCACTTTGCCAACAAGGGTCCATATAGTCAAAGCTATGGTTTTTCTAGTAGTCATGTATGGATGTGAGAGTTGGACCCTAAAGAAGGCTGTGTGCCAAAGAATTGATGCTTTCAAACTGTGATGCTGGAGAAGATTCTTGAGAGTCCCTTGGACAGCAAGGAGATCAATCCAGTCAATCCTAAAGGAAATCAACCCTGTATGTTCATTGGAAGGATTGATGCTGAAGCTGAAACTCCAGTACTTTGGCCGCCTGATGCCAAGGACTGACTCATTGGAAAAGACCCTGAAGCTGGGAAAGACTGAAGGCAAGAGGAGAAGGGGGTGACAGAGGATGAGATGGCATCCTCGACTCAATGGACCTGAGTTTGAGCAAACTCTGGGAGACAGTGAAGGACAAAGGAACCCGGCATGCTGCAGTTCATGGGGTCGCAAAGAGTTGGACACGACTTAGTGACTGAACAATAACAATGTACACATAGGCAGTTCTTTGCTTTTGCCCTGAAATCTCATTGCTTGGGAGGCAAACTTTTTAGCAAGGCCACTGAGAAGAGAATTCCATCGAAAGGAAATGTTACTACCACTCTCATTTCCTAGTTCCCAGGAACAAGATCCAAGAACTCACTGAATCATCACTTTTTTTTTCCTTCTAGGTTTTAAATTTTTTAAAAAATGATACAACTTTTAAAGGTTACTTCTCCTTTATAGTTACTACAAAATATTGGCTCCATTCCTCATGTTGTACAATACATCCCTGAGCCTGTCTTGCACCCAAGAGTTTGGGCCTCACATGTCCCTACCCTTATGCTGCCCCTCCCCCAGTGGTAACCACTAGTTTATTCTTTTTTTTTTTTTTTCCAGTGGGTTTTGTCATACATTGACATGAATCAGCAATAGCACTAGTTTATTCTTTACAACCATGAGTCTGGTTCCTTTATGCTGTATTACCTAGTTTGTTATATTTTTTAGATTCCATGTATAAGTGAAAATCATATAGTATTGGGTTGGCCAAAAAAAGTTTGTTCAGGCTTTTCTGTAACATCTTAAGGAAAAATCCAAACAAATTTTTTGGCCAAGGCAATAGTTATATTTCTCTGTCTGACTTATTTCACTTAGCATAATACTCTGCAAGTTGATCTATGTTGCTACTGCCTCATCACTTTTAACTGAAGTTCAAGTTCAGGCTGAGCTGGGATGAACAAAATCGAGTTCTGAGGACTGATTATAACCTTTGGGTCACTATAAAATCAAGCACATAGACCATCTACAAGTCTTCACTACCAATTACATAAAGAAATAAGGAGTCACTAATCAGTCAGTGTGTATGCTGACTACAGTTCAAAACTCATATTGACTATAGTTCAAAATTCAGGGTTTTAATTAAATGTATGTGAAGATGGGGAGGCATGTAAATCGGGGATAATTGTCCTGCTTATGGGGGTGCAGTTAACTTATCATTTGAGAGAATCCCAGGCCATTAGCCTATGCATGTCAGGGGTTCAACAACTGTATTTTGTAACAAAGCACTCTGAAGATCTCTTAGAAGATATGAAAAAATTTTCCAGTACCCATTGCTTTACTACAGATGACATTTAATGGACAAAATTGGAATGAGGACTAATTATGCCAAAAGCAAAGGAGAAAAAGAAAGATATACCCATTTGAATTCAGAGTTCCAAAGAATAGCAAGGAGAGATAAGAAAGCCTTCCTCAGTGATCAGTGCAAAGAAATAGAGGAAAACAATAGAATGGAAAACACTAGAGATCTCTTCAAGAAAATGAGAGATACAAAGGGAACATTTCATGCAAAGATGGGCTCAATAAAGAACAGAAATTGTATAGACCTAACAGAAACAAAAGATATTAAGAAGAGGTGGCAAGAATACACAGAAAAACTATACAAAAAAGATCCTCATGACCCAGATAACCATGATGATGTGATCACTCCCTAGAGCTAGACATCCTGGAATGTGAAGCCAAGTGGGCCTTAGGAAGCATCACTATGAACAAAGCTAGTGGAGGTGATGGAATTCCAGTTGAGCTATTTCAAATCCTAAAACATGATGCTGTGAAAGTGCTACACTCAATATGCCAGCAGAGTTGGAAAACTCAGCAGTGGCCACAGGACTGGAAAAGGTCAGTTTTCATTCCCATCCCAAAGAAAGGTAATGCCAAAAAATGCTCAAACTATCGCACAATTGCACTCATCTCACATGCTAGTAAAGTAATGCTCAAAATTCCCCAAGCCAGGCTTCAACAGTACATGAACCGTGAACTACCAGCTGTCCAAGTTGGTTTTAGAAAAGGCAGAGAAACCAGAGGACAAATTGCCAATATTCACTGGATCATTGAAAAAGCAAGAGAGATCCAGAAAAACAACGATTTCTGCTTTATAGACTATGCCAAAGACTTTGATTGTGTGGATCACAATAAACTGTGGAAAATTCTGAAAGAGATGGGAATACCAGACCATCTGACCTGCCTCTTGAGAAACCTGTATGCAGGTCAGGAAGCAACAGGTAGAACTGGACATGGAACAACAGACTGGTTCCAACTAGGAAAAGGAGTATGTCAAGGCTGTATATTGTCAAGGCTGTATATTATTTAACTTATATGCAGAGTACATCATGAGAAACACTGGGCTGGATGAAGCACAAGCTGGAATCAAGATTGCAGGGAGAAATATCAATAACCTCAGGTATGCAGATGACACCACCCTTATGGTAGAAAGTGAAGAGGAACTAAAAAGCCTCTTGATGAAAGTGAAAGAGGAGAGTGAAAAAATTGGCTTAAAGCTCAACATTGAGAAAAATAAGATCATGGCATCTGGTCCCATCACTTCATGGTAAACAGATGGAGAAACAGTGGAAAGAGTGTCAGGCTTTATTTTTTGAGGTTCCAAAATCACTGCAGATGGTGACTGCAGCCATGAAATTAAAAGATGCTTACTCCTTGGAAGAAAAGTTATGATCAACTTAGCTAGCATATTAAAAAGCAGAGACATTACTTTGCCAACAAAGGTCCATCTAGTCAAGGCTACAGTTTTTCCAGTAGTCATGTATGGATGTGAGAATTGGACTATAAAGAAAGCTGAGTGCCAAAGAATTGATGCTTTCGCACTGTGGTGCTGGAGAAGATTCTTGAGAGTCCCTTGGACTGCAAGGAGATCCAACCAGTCCATCCTAAAGGAGATCAGTCCTGGGTTTTCATTGGAAGGACTGATGCTGAAGCTGAAACTCCAATACTTTGACCACCTGATGTGAAGAGCTGATTCATTTGAAAAGACCCTGATTCTAGGAAAGACTGAAGGCAGGAGGAGAATGGGATGACAGAGGATGAGATGGTTGGATTGCATCACCGACTCAATGGACATGAGCTTGCGTAATCTCCGGGAGTTGGTGATGGACAGGGAAGCCTGGCGTGCTGCAGTCCATGGGTCGCAAAGAGTCAGACACGACTGAGCAACTGAACTGAACTGAAGTACTTTTGAACACTGATCTTCATTTCTTCTAGGCAGTCAAGTTCCAAGTTCAAGGCCACAGGATTTTCTGATCCAGGCAATATCAGATCACACTGTAGACAATTTGAAAGCAAAAATAATCCAGTCGATCATTATTGCCATGCATCATAATTCCAAACAATGTCAGTGCTGAAATACTCCTTCGGTGCTGAAATACTCCTCACTGAAAGAAATCTTTTCTTGGTCTATAGTTTAAGTAATTATTGTGATTTCCATTGTGTTGTATATTAGATGAATAAGCATCAAATTAGCACAGTTTCATTATTTATCATTTAATTAACTCTGACATAAAAATTATTGTGGAAAACATCCAGGCATACAATCAGCCTTCAACTTACACAGACTATAAGGGCAAATTCATGGCCCTGGTCTGTGTGGTACTTTGGTACCATGTATTCCTGATTTCAAAACATGGCTTCAAAATAAGCAAAAATAATACAGTAACTGTAAAGACAGAGATACTGGAGTTGCTTCAAATGTGTCATTTGGTGGGATGGCTTGGAATTTTTGTTTGTATTTAAAATTTCAAACAGTGAAGCAGCATGAAGTGCAAGGTGTAATATTTTGGTTTTTAAGCATAAATTTTTAATACCTGAAATATTTTTCCAAGCTTCCACAGTATCATTAAAAGTATAATTTCCTTTCTTTTTAGAATTGACATTTGCTTTACAACTAAAGATTGCCAGGAGAAATATCAAAACCTCAGACATGCACATGATACCACCCTTATGGCAGAAAGTGAAGAGGAACTGAAGAGCCTCTTGATGAAAGTAAAAGAGGAGAGTGAAAAAGCTGGCTTAAAACTCAACATTCAGAAAACTAAGATCATGGCACCTGGTCCTATCACTTCATGGCAAATAATGGGGAAACAGTGGAAACAGTGGCAGACTTTATTTTGGGGGGCTCCAAAATCACTGCAGATGGTGACTGTAGCCATGAAATTAAGATGCTTGCTCCTTGGAAGAAAAGTTATGACCAACCTAGACAGCATACTAAAAAGCAGAGACATTGCTTTGCCAACAAAGGTCCATTTGGTCAAAGCTATGATTTTCCCAGTAGTAATGTATGGATGTGAGAGTTGGACTATAAAGAAAGCTGAGTGCCAAAGAATTGATACTTTTGAACTGTGGTGTTGGAGATGACTCTTGAGAGTCCTGTGGACTGCAAGGAGATCAAACCAGTCAATCCTAAAAGAAATCAGTCCTGAATATTCATTGGAAGGACTGATGCTGAAGTTGAAGCTCCAGTAAACTTTGGCCACCTGTTGCCAAGGTGGAAAGACCCTGATGCTGGGAAAGATCGAAGGCAGGAGGAGAAGGGGATGACAGAGGATAATATGGCTGGATGGTATCACCGACTCAATGGACATGAGCTTGAGCAAGCTCCGGGAGTTGGTGATGGACAGGGAAGCCTGGCGTGCTGCAGTCCATGGGGTCGCAAAGAGTCAGCCACGACTGCACGACTGAACTGAACTTAAAACTAAAGAACAAGTCAAAAAAAGAATAATTTTCACTGATTATTATAGGATTATTACTGAAAATAAATTCGGGGAATAGAGCAAGAGGGTGTAGAAAATGCTTCATTTGAGTGTCAAACACACAGGCACACAAGCCTCCAGGGAACGCTTAAGATGAAACTAGGAGCTCACCCTCATTGTCACCCTCCTAGAAGGCTCTGTGACAGATGGCAAAGCTTGGGCCACAGGAGACCAAGATCACCACTTGGAGCCCAGAGAACCAGGCTCCATCAACACTTCAAGGGGAACCTTCTTCTTTTTCTTATTAGCACAGCCTTCAGAAGCTGCAGTGGAAAGACTTTGAGGGAGACCTCTGATATTAAAAAATATTACCTCTATCTTTGAAAATTATGATCTCCCAGACATTTTTTCTTCCATTTTTATAGATATATAATGGACATATAGTACTGTATAAGTTTGGGGCTTCCCTGGTGCAGACATGGGTTCGATCCTTGGGTCAGGAAGATCTCCTGGAGAAGATATGGCAACTGACTCCCATATTCTTGCCTTGGAAACCCCATGGACAGAGGAACCTGGTGGGCTATAGCCCATGGGGTTGCAAAAGAGTTGGACACAACCTAGTGACTAAACACCAAGCACTGTATAAGTTTAAGGTGTACAGCATAGTGATTTCACTTACATACATCATGAAATGATAGCACGATAAGTTTAGTGAACATTCACTTCATACAGATACAAAATTAAAGAAAGAGGGGGAAATGCCTTCCTTGCGATGAGAACTCTTTAAGATTTACTCTCTAACAACTTTCATATATAACACACAGCAGGGTTGATTATATTCACCATGCTATACATTTCATCCCTAGAACTTACTTATAACTGGAAGTTTGTATATTTTGACCACCTTCATTCAATTCTCTCTCCCCCCACCTCCCACCTCTGGTACCCAGAAATCTAATCTACTTTCCTATGATTTTATTTGCTTCTTTATATTTGAAGTATAATTGACCTACATCACTATGTTAGTCCCTGTTACATGACAGAGTGACTTGGTATTTCTATGCATTTCAAAATGATCACCATGATAAGTCTAGTTACCATCCATCCCCATACTAAGATATTACATAATTATTGACTATATTGCCCACATTATAAATTTCATACTCTTGACTCATTTATTTTGCAAGTGGATGTTCATACCTCTTAATCTCCCTCACCTATTTCTCTCCTCCATGCACTCCCTCCCCTCAGGCAACCACCTGTTTGTTCTCTTTATCTATGACTCTGTTTCTGTCTAGTTATGTCTGTTCGTTTGCTTTGCTTTTTTTAGAGTCCCCATGTAAGTGAAATCATACAGCATTTATCTTTCTCTGTCTATCGTGTTTCACTTAGCATAATACACTCTAGGTCCATTCACGTTGTTGCCAATAGCAAGATTTCATTCCTTTTTATTGAACCCCCGGGCTTTAAAATGATACAGAGGAAAATGAGGCTGACTGTTCTCATCTGCACATCTGAATGACAAAGAGGCAACCAGGCACTGTGAGCAGAGCAAAGGTTCTGGCTTCTGATTGCCTGCTCTATAGGGCAGGTCCACTGCTGCCTGGCAGTGCAGAGGGCATGGATTCAACTTCTCCAGGATTGTTTCTCAAGTCTAAATTATTCTTACCTCACAGCAATGCTGGGAAGATGCAAGGAGACATGCTAAGTGAGTATAAAACAGGACCTGACTCATAGTAGCAGCATGATGTAGCCAGCTGTATATACAGCAAAAAAGAGAAATCACCTAGAATTCTTTTTCTGGGGGGAAAAAAAAAAGATTGAAGGGAGAAGATAGGTGTGAAAAATCCAGTCAGAAAAGAACCAGGAGAAATGACTCAGAAAGGGGGTCCCATAGGTCCTGATCTGCCTGAAACAGCCCTAATTGAGGCTGGCTAGCTCTTCATCTTCCTGACTCAATGGACATGAGTTTACGCAAACTCTAGGAGATAGTGAAGGACAGGGAAGCCTGGCGTGCTGCAGTCCATGGGGTCGCAGAGAGTCAGACACGACTTAGCAACTGAACAACAACAACCCTTCATCATGATGAAATATCCCACTTTGGATAACACTAGAACTACTTCAAGGGTCAAGTAATAATAGAACTTTCTTCCATTTCAAAGAGGAAAATAAGCTCAAAAAGCATGAAATACTTTATTGATGGTCACAGGTAGTAAACAACAGAAACTCCAGGCTTGTTCTGAAATCAAGCAAAGGAGTAGGAAGAATCACCTAATAATTCCAATTGTCCTTGGCTGGCCCCAGACAGGACTAGATCACATCTACCTCTGTAGATTCTCTCTCCAGTTCCAGCTGAACCCTAGATTTCTGTAACTTCAGAGCCACCATGCAAAAAAATAGGCCAGAGGGTAAGTAGCCCCTACCCTAGGATCAGGTGGCATTTTTGTTGCCTGGTTATGATCATCTCAAAACATGCAATCAGTGAATCCCAAGCCACTGGTCACCTAGACCTTTTTGTTTCATTCTGCTTTGACAGATTGCTTGCCTACCAGTCTTTGGTTTTCCCTTAGTTAGTATCTGATTAGGAGTCCTTTAGCTGTAAGTGACATAAACCCAGATCAAATTGCAAAAATTTATGAGCTCAGAGAACCAAGAAGTCCATGAGTAAAACTGGCTTTAGAACTAGTTGGATCCAGGGACTTCCCTGGTGGTCCAGTGGCTAAGACTCTATGTTCCCAATGCAGGGGGCTCTGGTTGAATCCCTGGTCAGGGAATTATATCCCACACAATGCAACTAAGAGTTCTCATGCTGCAACTAAAGATCCTGCATGCTACAACTAAGACCTAGTGCAGCTAAGATAAATAAGTAGATAAATAAATGTTTAAAGAAAGAAAAAGAACTAGCTAGATCCAAGACCAGATGACGTGACAGAACGTGATCCTACATCTCCAACCTCTTACATGCTTTTCATTCTACTGGATTCTTTTTCAGACAGGCTGTCTCCAGTGACTTGGCAAAATAGCCTCCCGTAGCCCCAGATACATACAATACCATCTTAGTATTTCCAAAAGGACAACTTCTGTCTCCCCACAGTCCAGCCGAAGGTCTGGGAGTATGTTTCACCACACAGGCCTAGCTTAGGAGGTGCCCCTCCTGAGGCAGGGGTCTCAAATGCTCTGAACTGACCGGTTCAGGCTATCTGGTCACCCTGGGAGGTCCCACTCAATCTGAGAGAAAGGAAATGAATACTAAACAGAAGCAAGATTTCCTTGCACAGGCCACTCAGATGTGTGGAGCACCTGATTTCCATTATGATTCCATTGGGGTAATCCGTTTACTGGGGCTGTAACTCCTTAACCCTCAAACCTACCTTTCCTTCAACCTCCGGATGCCCAGGTCCCAGCTGTATATCCTTCCATTGTAAGTGCTGCCCCTCTATGACACAAGGAGAATCTTTGAAAAACAGAGCTACGGAGGACCTCAGAGCTGCTGCAACCACTTTTGTTGGGAAAGAAGGCTGCAGAAGCTCTGTGGAATCCATGACATAATACACTGCTGCTTTATGAGCTCCCAATGTGGTTAGACTGGAGAGAACCAAATGTAGGGTTAGAAATCCCAAGGAAACAAGAACAGCTGACTCAATGAGGGCTCAAGAAAGGAGATCTGAGTGGAAGATGAAGTTTGGGACCCTTACTTGTTTTTACAAATGACTAGCTTTAAAGGTGTGTGTTTATAAACAGAGGCCAGAGAATATTTTATCATTAAATCTGAAGCCAAACTAAGTTTATTCATATCGAATAGCAAGACATTTGTCAAAGCACCCCATTCCTAAAAACCATGAAGGGAAACCTCATCTCCTCTCAAAATGGATGATTAGCAAATGCTTGGGGAAATGAAAATATCAAATGTTGCATCAAAGCACACTGGAATTTTAACAATATTTGTAAGATGAAAAAGAATTCACAAATATTTGGTTAAATCATGTTTCTTTTCCACATGTGGGAAATAAAACAACCGAACATTAATAAGACCTCAAGGGCCAGCCCTTTGCAAAGCAACTATTAACTTACACTCTGAATGGAGCTTTAAAAAGACAATTTGAGGGGAGGGGCTGGTAGTGGCAGAGAGTTAAAAACCCAATGCATTCACATTCAAATCTTATGCATGTTTCTGCAAAATATGCAGAAAGGCCTCTCCCACGCCTCACCTTGTTAAGTGAACCATTACCCTTTTGTATAGATTCTGTGACCTTCTCAGAAAGTGCAAGTGTTAGTCACTTGGTCTTGTCCAACTCTTTGTGACCCCATGGACTGTAGCCTGCCAGGCTCCTCTGTCCATGGAATTCTCCCGGCAAGAATACTGGAGTGGGTAGGCATTCCCTTCTCCAGGGGATCTTCCTGACCCAGGGATCGAACTAGAGTCTCCTACATCGCAGGCAGATTCTTTACCATCTGAGCCACCAGGGAAGCCCTCAGAGAAGGCCTTCAAATATCACTGTATCTGAGAAAGCTTCACTATTTACCTTGTCGCTATTGCTTTGCCCAGTTTTATTTTTTTCTTCACTGAATTTACCACTTCCTGATGTTATATTACATGTTTATTCTTTTTAGTTTGTCAATTAGTGTTTCCCTCAGTGGAGCAGAATCTCTGAAAGCCAGTCATCTGTTCTGTTTACCACTGTCTTCCTGGGGCCTCGGCCGAGTTGGGCACAGAGCAGGTGTCAACGGCCATCTGCTGAAAGGAGTAAATACAGAGCAGACATCTGGAAACAGTACTGATAACTAAATTTAACAATTAAAACAGTAACATTTGTAATCACTTATTACTTCAAGTTTCTATTTTAAAAAACTGAGTCTGGCCGAAATTTCTAGCAGTTTCTTAACATATGAAACTCTGACTTTGTACAGCTGAATGTGACCCTGAACACAAGTGTATTTTGGTGAAGAAAACAGCTGTTGGTGTCTGTTTTCCCCAGTGGTTACTCATTGTTGGCCCATTCTTTAGATATTTTAAAAGAAAAACAAAAAACAAAAAAATCCAGAACTTCCAGTTTTTAGGTACCATGTAGAAACTTAATTTCATTTCGATTAAATGGCAAATTATATTTGGGGAGAAACCTTTTCAACAGTTCAGCAACTAGGTCAGTCATCATCTGTAGCTTTACAATCTCATATAAGTAGTAACTAACTAGAATTTTAATTTCTTTTTTCCCCACTCACTTTAGTATTCCTTAGCAGATACCATATAAGGGAATGTAGTAGAAAGATTGAGAAATCAGACTTTTGGGGTTGTAAGCCTGGATCCATTGTTTGATAACTGTGTGAGCTTAGGCAAGTTATGTATCTGCTGAAATCCTGTTTACTCACCTGAAAAATAAGGAAAATAAGAAAAGTTGTAGCATCAAATTCATGGGGGCAAATGAAAGTATTTAAAACTAATAAATAACAGTAACAAGAATCCCCTTTAAGAATCTTTTAAAATAGCACCTAACATTAAGTATTTGTTAAATACTTTTTGAATATTATTTCTTCTATATTCTAAGTTTTCTTTCCAAGAGTTTAACATTTCATTTTTTTTTGTTGTTGAAATAAGTCCAATTCTCCTGCTTGAAACAAGCCCCTGTACTTAAAATTGCACCAATTAGGTTATATAAAAACCGAATTTACAAGAGATATTGTAGAGTAAAGTAAAATAAAACAGTGCTCACCACAAGAAGATGAAACTCATTTCAAAAACTCTGCAGGGGTGAGTGTGTGTGTATATGTGATACTCTTCAGCTGTTTGTGTAAATCGACTGCTATATTAATAAGATTAAGTTTTCTGAGGAGAATGAGATAATAACAAAGGCCTCTTTGTGCTTAACTTTTGTCAGGGGCAAAAAAGAAAGATGAAACAGCATGAAATGATGAGACCAAGTGATGAAAATTCGTTCACAATGATTACTTTCAAGAGCAATTTCTCTCGAGTAATTCAGTGGCCTGTCACTATGGCTCCCCAGAGTCATAGCTAATGTAAATGAAGCTACTAAAAGTAGATTATCATGTCAGGATAGACACAACCAATAATGCAACAGAAATCCATCCAAAGCATTCGGGAAAAATTCAAGAGAAGAAATGTCCTTTTTTTTTTAAGTTAATGGCCTATAACACCCCTCTTCCCTGACTAATAACCAGCAGGCACTTAAAAAATATCCATCCAGGAAAAAGAAAAACAAACTCATCTGGATGAAATAGGAGCCCACCTGACTTGTCAGTATCTGTATTTGGTCCCATGACTCAGATTCTGAGCCAGATTCTTTAAGAGATTATGGGAAACATCTCAAATTATTTTTGCCAAATACTCTTTACTTAGAAAAAGTAATGTTTCACAGATGGGTGTCAAGGAATCTAAAATTTATTAATTTCAAAAACCCTTCTTGCGGATGTGTATGACTCTTTCAAGGTTTTGTTGAATAAAAATTAAGGACCATGTAATGTGAAAAATCTTTAAAGGGTACTGTCTTTCACAAACTCATAGAAATAATCTTTTGAAATGTCCACATTAAGTACTGTTGTTTTTGTTTTCTAGATACCTACACACTGGCTATGATAATTATTTTGGTTTTAAAACAGTTATGGGGAATTCCTTGATGGTCCAGTGGTTAAGATTCCATGCTCCTAATGCAGGGGGCCTGGGTTCAATCCCTAATCAGGAAACTAAAATCTTCCATGTGCTTCCAATGCAAGGGGCCTGGGTCCAATCCCTGGTCAGGAAACTAAAATCTTCCATGTGCTCCCAATGCAGGGGGCCTGGGTTCAATCCCTGGCCAGGAAACTAAGATCCTGCATGCCATATGGTAAAGCCAGAAAAAGAAGAAGTAAGAAAAAGAACAACAGCTATGACCAGCACTCTACATGGAAATATTCATTGAGTCCACTGGTTTACTAGATAAGTAGTGGTTATACATCTAAGGCTGAAATGGGGAGCAATAGACAGGGGAGCAAGTTGTGTTCAGAAGAGCCTCCTGGAAGTATCTGCAAAAGAAGATAAACTTTAAGGCAGGATTTATGTGAACAGAAGAGCCTCTTGTTTGGAATGACAGAGCAGAAAAGGGAATGGAAGAGGAATTTTACTTTCTATAGCCCACATTTGCAGGTAGGAAGACTAGGTAAGAGAAAGGATGTCATCTTGGCTGAGCTTCATTGGCAGAGATCTCTGAGACCAGTAAACTAGTTAAAGAAAGTTGACTGCATTAATCTTATCAATGACAGGAAGAAGAGTCATGAGTGATAATCCAGAAATCATGGGGGTTTGATGTTAGAGGGTATTTTGAGACAATTCCACTTAAAAGAAGAACACATCTGACATTTTTTTTTCTTTCAAACAAAGGATTAAATCAACAGATGAGTTAACTCAGAACAATTTCCGAAGTATTGCAGCCCTATTCAAACTCCTGTCTAGCTCCTTCTTATTTCCTATTCCATGATGGGACAGCATAGTTCTGTTTTTTTGGTTTTTTTTTCCAGACCCAAGGCAACAAACCTATTTTGATAGACCTGTTTTATGTTCTGGTGAAGGATTGTTAAATTGCTTGGGCTCTGGTGGAAGGCAGTCTTTAAGAAGACCCCACATGAGTTTTTTCATGTTCCCAACTTCCTCATCCTCTCCTTTTTCAATTCTTGGTACTGACAATCTCTGGGACATTCCTTAAACTGTCTGTGCCTCAATTTGTTCATTTGTAGAAGAGGGATGATGGTGATAGCATCTGCATTATTAAGAGCATTAGATGAGTTAACAGCCATAAAAAAGAATGAATTTGAGTCAGTTCCAATAAGGTGGATGAACCTAGAGCCTATTATACAAAGTGAAGTAAGTCAGAAAGAGAAAGAGAATTATCATATACTAATGCATATATATGGAATCTAGAAAGATGGTACTGATGAATTTATTTACAAGGCAGCAATGGAGAAACAGACATAGAGAACAGACTTATGGACACGTGGAGAGGGGAGGAGAGAGTGAGATGTATGGAGGGAGTAACATGGAAACTAACATTACCATGTGTAAAATAGACAGCCAGTGGGAGTTTGTTGTATGTCTCAGGGACTCAAACAGGGGCTCTGTATCAACCTAGGGGGTGGATGCGGGGGGAGATGGGAGGGAGGTTCCAGAGGGTAGGGGACATATGTCCACCTATGACTGATTCATATTGATGTTTGACAGAAAACAACTAAATTATGTAAAGCAATTATCCTTCAATTAAAAAATAAATAAAATTTTTTTTTTAAAAAGAGCACTAGATGAGCTAGTATCTGTAATGTTCTTAAACCTCAGTTTCATAAGAGTTTGCTAATAAATAAAAATCTCAAGAATTGATTTATTCCCTTCTAAACTGACAGCTCTTGGTCACTGGAAATGTTCAAGCACAGGTCTTGCAATGCAATCTGACTCCATGAAGGCAAGAATGTTTATCTCTTTTGTTCGGGCCTTTACCAAGATCAATACTTGGGACAGGAGAGAGAACAAGATGGCGGAGGAGTAGGCGGACGTGGAGTATATCTCTCTCCACCGATACGTCAGGATTACACCTTCAAACACAGAAGTGCATGCAGAACACCAACTGAGAGCTGACAGGAGTACCTGACCAGCGGAAAAGAATATATAGGCCCCCACAAAACTCAGTAGGACAAAAGAACTAGGGTGGAAAATGGGAGTGTTAGTTGGACTGGATCTGCCCTCGGCGGGTGGGGGAACTGAAGCAGGGGCCCAATCCCCACATCAGTGCATCTGTATGAGTCAGAGGAGAAACATTTAAGGCTGAGAGTAAAACAGATGGTCTGTGGCAGCCTAAATGGAATGAAAATCAGACAGTCCTTGTCACAGCCATACACACCCTGGACAGGGACGTAGATCCCCTGGAAGGTGCACAGGCTGGGAGCCGGACTTTAGAGACTGTGGAGCAATCCCAGGGCGAGGGCTGGGATTGTTGACTGCAGAGAGATGGATCGGGGGGATGTGAGGGAGGAGACTGTGGTGGGAAATGCCTGTGGAGGAAAGCCAGGCACCCATGGAAGCAAGGCGATACAGCTGAGTCACACGTAGCGGGTGGAGCCATCCCCATAGCCTCTCTCCCCCTACACGCCAGCATTGGCAGCTGAACAATAGAGAGGCTGTCCCATCAAGTGCCTGACACAGTGAACTACACAGTAGGACCCCACCCAGGGGGCTCCTTTAAGTGACTGGATGTGCCAAACTACAGAGTGGGACCCCAGCCAGGGGGCCCCTCTATGTGCCTGATGCACCAAAAAACAGAGAAGGACCCCAGGCAAGGGAGCCCTCTAAGTGCCTGAATGGGCAGAGCTATGGAGAAAGACTGGCCAAAGAGATCTTCTGATTGCCAGATACAAGAGGCTCAAAAAAAGACACTGCCATAACTCCTGAGGTTGAGGCAGTCCATGTCCCTGAACACGTGCTGCCCAGGATCCCTGCAGACCAAGCAGCTGTGCCACCTTCACGCTCAACTCTCGCTGGGGCAGAGCTGCCACAGGCAAAGAAAGTCTTGCGTCTATGCGTGCAGGGTTGCTTCCGTTGTGTCTGACTCTTTGCGGCACTGTAGACTGTGGCCTGCCAGGCTTCTCTGTCAGGAGGGGCGTTCTCCAGGCAAGAAGACTGGAGCGTATTGGCCAATACTGGCTGCCATACCCTTCTAAAACACTGCATTTCCTGCTGCCCTAGCCGCCAACCCCCCTGAGTACCTGGTGCTGCCAGAACCCCTGCGACCCAAGCAGCTGCACCATCTCCACACCCGGCCCTCACAGGGGCAAACCCAAGTCCTCCAGGGCAGCCTCAAGAGCAAACCCCAGTGGACGACCACATGCAGAGGGGGAAATAAATCCACAACTGAAACCCAGGGGCGCTGTGGCTAGGGAAGAAGACCCAAAGCCTTCCCACCGGCTGTGCAAGCTGCAGATTAAATCCGCACGCTCAACTAGGCAGACTCTGTGTCTGTGGAATATATGAAAGGTCATTGAGAGCTCCCTCAAAAGAAAACGCACTAGTTCTGATGGCTGTGGACATTGGAGGCAAGAATACACAGGAGTAGGACTAGATTAGAGTCTGAGCTGCCCCCACAGCAGGTCCAGAGATCAGCATGTGTTGGAGGACATCCTAGGGAGGTGAGGTGGACTGTGACTCCCACCGAGGGAAAGGACTCTGACAGCAGTGACTCAAGAAAAACATTTATTATTCTTATGGTTTGACTTGTTCTGTAGATTCTTCTGGATTTTTTTTTCCTTCTTTTTCCTTCTCTATTGTAATTGTTGATTTTATTGGCACTATGAAATCTACTTAAGCTTTTAAGCTTTTTTTTTTTCTTAGTCGTATTTTTTATTGTTACAAACCTCTGCCTCTACATTGGGCGTTTCCAGTTCTGAGAAGTTTTCCTTTTTTCTTTTCTCTTTTTTTTAATTTTAATTTTTTAAACCTATTATTATTTTTTCTACATTTATTCCTTTGCTTGCTTTTCCTACGGTTCTTTTCCCCTTGCAGTTAATTTTTAATGTATATAATTCTTCTTTATCTACCTCTATTTAACTTTGCATATCTACTCTTTCTTTCTTTACTTTCTTTACTTTCCTCTCAACATATTTGTTAGTTTTCCTTTCATTGCTTTATTCCCCATTTGGCACCTTGCTTTAGCTTTGTTTTTCAGTTTGTGCTTTAGTTTTGTTCTTAACTGGTAAATACGATTTTTGATTTCCTTTGTTCACTGGGTCAATCTGTTGTACTTTATTTTTGTTGGACTGTTTTAACTTTGTCCTGGGTATATATGTATGTGTGCATATTCCATTATTTTAATTATTATTTGCCTGATTTTGTAACTGCCATTTCTCTGGGGTTCATCTTTGGATTCTCATTTCTGGATATTTGTTTTAATCTCACCTAATGCCATAACAAACCACTTGTAGAATCTTCGTTCCTGACCAGAGATCAAGCCCTGAGCTTTTGGAGTGAGAGCACTGACTCCAAGACCCTAGACTGCCAGAGAACTAACCCTAGGGAGTATCACATAGTGATAACTCCACAAAGGAAATCACCTGAATACAAGACCTGGCATCACCCAACCCCCAGTAGCACCCTGTGCAGGATGCCTCATCTAAACAACAAACAAAATACAAATCCAATCATCAGCAGACTGCATTATCACCTCACTCAACCTTGTCCATCAGAGGAAAAACAAACAAGCAAAAACTCAGTACAAATCTCACCCTATATGAAGCTTACACAAACCACTGGACCAACCTTACAAGGGCAGAAACCAAAAGAAACAAAGAATTCAACCTTGAAGCCTGGGGAAATGAGACCTCAAACACGATAAGTTAAAAAAAAAATAATGAAAAGGCAAAGAAATACTACACAAATGAAGGAACAAACTAGAGACACAGAATTCCAAGTAAATGAAGAGGAAACAGGCAAACTCCCTGAAAAAAAGAATTCAGAATAATGATAGTAAAGATGACCAAAAACCTTGAAAACAAAATGGAGAAAATGCAAGAATCAATTAACAAAGACCTCAAATAATTAAAGAATAAACATACAGAGAACGGTCTCTGTATGTAAGAATAAACAAACAACACAATTCAGTTCAGTTCAGTCGCCAAGTCGTGTCCGACTCTTTGCTACCCCATGGACCGCAGCATGCCAGGCCTCCCTGTCCATCACCAACTCCCAGAGTTTACCCAAACTCATGTCCATTGAGTTGGTGATGCCATCCAACCAGCTCATCCTCTGTTGTCCCCTTCTCCTCCTGCCTTCAATCTTTCCCAGCATCAGAGTCTGTTCAAATGAGTCAGTTATTCATATCAGGTGGCCAAAGTATTGGAGCTTCAGCTTCACCATCAGTCCTTCCAATGAACACCCAGGACTGATCTTCTTTAGGATGGACTGGTTGGATCTCCCTGCAGTCCAAGGACTCTTAAGAGTCTTCTCCAACACCACAGTTCAAAAGCATCAATTCTTCGGCACTTAGCTTTCTTTATAGTCCAACTCTCACATCCATATATGACTACTGGAAAAACCATAGCTTTGAATAGACAGAACTTTGTTCGCAAAGTAATGTCTCTGCTTTTTAATATGCTGTCTAGGTTGGTCATAACTTTCCTTCAAAGGAGTAAGCGTCTTTTAATTTCATGGCTGTAATCATCATCTGCAGTGATTTTGGAGCCCAAAGAAATAAAGTCTGCCACTGTTTCCACTGTTTCCCCATCTACTTGCCATGA
This sequence comes from Cervus canadensis, assembly GCF_019320065.1. Lineage (NCBI taxonomy): Eukaryota > Metazoa > Chordata > Mammalia > Artiodactyla > Cervidae > Cervus > Cervus canadensis. Next base: position 33,309,159 of record NC_057410.1, on the reverse strand, counting down.
AGTGATGGGACTGGATGCCATGATCTAAGTTTTCTGACTGTAGAGCTTTAAGCTAACTTTTTCACTCTCCTCTTTCACTTTCATCAAGAGGCCCTTTAGTTCTTCTTCACTTTCTGCCATAAGGGTGGTGTCATCTGGATATCTAAGGTTATTGATATTTCTCCTGGCAATCATGATTAACAACACAATTACTGAAATTCAAAATACTCTAGAAAGAACCAATACCAGAATATCTGAAGCAGAAGAATGAATCAGTGAGTTGGAAGACAAAATGATGGAAATAACTTCTGAAGAGCAGAAAAAAAGTAAAAAGAATAAAAATAACTGAGGATAGTCTCAGAGACTTCTGGGACAATATCAAACACATCAACATTCTAGTTATAGGGGTCCCAGAAGAAGAAGAGAAAAAGAAAGAGTATGAGAAAATTTTTGAAGGGATTATAGTTGAAAATTTCCCCAACATGGAAAACGAAATAGTCAATCAAGCCCAAGAGGCACAAAGAGTCCCATACAGGATAAACCCAAGGAGGAACATGCCAAGACACATACTAATCAATCTAACAAAGACTAAACACAAAGAAAGAATATTAAAACCAGCAAGGGAAAAACAACAAGTAAAATACAAGGGAAACCCCATATGCTTAACAGCTGATCTTTCAGCAGAAACTGCAGGCCAGAAGGGAATGGCAGGATATACTTAAAGTACCGAAAGGGAAAAATCTACAACCAAGATTACTGTACCCGGCAAGAATAGCATTCAAAACTGATGGAGAAATAAAAAGCTTTTCAGACAAGCAAAAGTTAAGAGCATTCAGTACCACCAAACCAGCTTTACAACAAATGTTAAAGGGACTTGTATAGTCAAGGAATACAAGAGAAGAAAAGATCTACAAAATCAACCCCAAACAATTAAGAAAATGACAATAGGGACATATATATCAATAATTACTTTAAATGTAAATGGATTAAATGCTCCAACCAAAAGACACAGACTGGCTGAATGGATACAAAAACAAGATCCATATATAAGCTGTCTACAAGCAACCCACTTCAGACCTAAAGACACATATAGACTGAAAGTGAGAGGATGGAAAAATACATTCCATGCAAATGGGAAGCAAAAGAAAGCTGGAATAACAATCCTCATATCAGACAAAATAGACCTTAAAATAAAGATTACAAGAGATAAGGAAGGACACTACATAATGATGAAGGGATCAATCCAAGAGGAAGACATAACAGTTGTAAATATCTATGCACCCAACGGAGGAGCACCTCCATACATAAGACAAACACTAACAGACATAAAAGGAGAAATTGACTGTAATACAATACTAGTAGGAGGCTTTAACACCCCACTCACATCAATGGACAGATCATCAAAACAGAAAATTAATAAGGAAACACAAGTCTTAAATGATGCATTAGATGAAATGGATCTCATTGATATCTTCAGGACATTCCATCCAAATGCAGAGGAATACATCTTTTTCTCAAGTCCGCATGGAACATTCTCCAGAATAGACCACATCTTGGGTCACAAGTCAAATCCCAGTAAATTTAAGAAAATTGAAATCATGTCAAGCATTTTCTCTGACCACAACACTATGAGACTAGATATCAATAACAAGAAAAAAAACTGTAAGGAACACAAACACATGGAGATTAAACATGTTTCTAAATAACCAACAGGTCAGGAAGCAACAGTTAGAACTGGACATGGAACAACAGACTGGTTCCAAATAGGAAAAGGAGTATGTCAAGGCTGTATATTGTCACCCTGCTTGTTTAACTTATATGCAGAGTACATCATGAGAATGTACTGGAGGAAGCACAAGCTGGAATCAAGATTGCCAGGAGAAATATCAATAACCTCAGATATGCAGATGACACCACCCTTATGGCAGAAAGTGAAGATGAACTAAAGAGCTTCTTGATGAAAGTGAAAGAGGAGAGTCAAAAAGTTGGCTTAAAGCTCAACATTCAGGAAACTAAGATCATGACATCCAGTTCTATCACTTCATGGCAAGTAGATGGGGAAACAGTGGAAACAGTGGCTGACTTTATTTTGGGGGCTCTAAAATCACTGCAGATGGTGACTGCAGCCATGAAATTAAAAGACACTTACTCCTTAGAAGAAAAGTTATGACCAACCTAGACAGCATATTAAAAAGCAGAGATGTTACTTTGCCAACAAAGGTCCATCTAGTCAAGGCTTTGGTTTTTCCAGTAGTCATGTATGGATGTGAGAGCTGGACTATAATGAGAGCTGAGCACCAAAGAATTGATGTTTTTGAACTGTGGTGTTGGAAAAGACTCTTAAGAGTCCCTTGGACTGCAAGGAGATCCAACCAGCCCATCTAAAGGAGATCAGTCCTGGGTGTTCATTGGAAGGACTGATGTTGAAGCTGAAATTCCAATACTTTGGCCACCTGCTGAGAAGAGCTGACTCATTTGAAAAGACCCTACTGCTGGGAAAGATTGAAGGCAGGAGGAGAAGGGGACAACAGAGGATGAGCTGGTTGGATGGCATCACCAACTCAATGGACATGAGTTTGGGTAAACTCTGGGAGTTGGTGATGGAGAGGGAGGCCTGGCATGCTGTGGTTCATGGGGCTGCAAAGAGTCGGACACAACTGAGTGCGTAAACTGAGCTGAACTACTGAAGAAATCAAAAGGGAAATCAAAAAATTTCTAGAAACAAATGACAATGAAAACACGACAACTCAAAACCTATGGGATGCAGCAAAAGCAGTTCTAAGAGGGAAGTTTATAGCAAAGCCATCCTACCTCAAGAAACAAGAAAAACATTGAATAGACAACCTAATTTTACACCTAAAACAACTGGAAAAAGAAGAACAAAAAAACCCAAAAATTAGTAGAAGGAAAGAAATCATAAAGATCCAAACAGAAATAAATGAAAAAGAAATGAAAGAAATAATAGTAAAGATAAATAAACCTAAAAGCTGGTTCTTTGAAAAGATAAACTTGACAAACCGTTAGCCAGACTCATCGAGAAAAAAAGAGAGAAGAATCAAATCAACAAAATTAGAAATGAAAAAGGAGAGGTTACAACAGACAATGCAGAAATACAAAGGATTATGAGAGAGTATTAAGAACAACTATATGGCAATAAAACAGATAACCTGAAAGAAATGGACCAATTCTTAGAAAAGTTCAATTTTCCAAGACTGAAACAGGAAGAAATAGAAATTATGATCAACCCAATTAGAAGCACTGAAATTGAAACTGTGATAGAAAATCTCCCAAAAGACAAAAGCCCAGGACCAGATGCCTTCACAAGTGAATTCTATCAAATATTTAGAGAAGAGCTAGTGTCTATCCTTTTAAAACTCTTTCAAAAAATTGCAGAGGAAGGAACACTTCCAAACACATTCTATGAGACCACCATCACCCTGATACTGAAACCAGGCAAAGACAACAGAAAAAAGAAAACTACAGGCCAATATCACTGATGAACATAGATGCAAAAATCCTCAACAAAATTTTAGCAAACAGAATTCGGCAACACATCAAAAAGCTCATACACCGTGATCAAGCTGGGTTTATTCCAGGGATGCAAGGATTCTTCAATATATGAAAATCAATCAATGTGATACACCATATTAATAAGTTGAAAGCTAAAACCCATATGATAATCTCAATAGATGCAGAAAAAGCCTTTCCAAAAAAAATGGGCATAGAAGGAACCTACCTCAACATAGCAAAAGCCATACATGATAAGTCTACAGCAAACATTATTCTCAATGGTGAACAAGTGAAAGCATTCCCCCCTAAGATCAGGAACAAGACAAGGGTGTCCACTTTCACCACTATTACTCAACATAGTTCTGAAAGTCCTAGCTTCAACAATCAGAGAGGAAAAAGAAATAAAAGGAATCCAGATCGGAAAAAAAGAAGTAAAGCTCTCACTGTTTGCAGATGACATGATACTGTACATAGAAAACCCTAAAGATAGCATCAGAAAATTACTAGAGTATCAGAAAATTCACTAGAGTGAATTTAGCAAAGTTGCAGGATACAAAATTAATACACAGAAATCACTTGCATTTCTATATACTAACAATGAAAAATCAGAAAGAGAAGTTAATGAATCAATCCCATTCACCATTGTAACAAAAAGAATTAAATATGTAGGAATAAGCATACCTAAGGAGACAAAAGATCTGTACACAGAAAATTATAAGACACTAATGAAAGAAATCAAAGATGACATAAACAGATGGAGAAATAGTCCATGTTCTTGGGTAGGAAGAATCAAGATTGTGAAAATGACTACACTACCAAAGGCAATCTACAGATTCAATGTGATCCCTATCAAATTACCAATGGCATTATTACCAATGGCATATTTCACAGAACTAGAACAGAAAATTTCACAATTCATATGGAAACTCAAAAGACCCCAAATAGCCAAAGCAGTCTTGAGAAAGAAGAATGGAGCTGGAGGAATCAACCTTCCTGACTTCAGAGTATACTACAAAGCTACAGTCATCAAAACAGTAGGGTACTGGCACAAAAACAGAAATACAGATCAATGGAACAAGATGGAAAGCCCAAAATAAACCCGTGCACCTATGGGTATCTTATTTTTTACAAAGGAGGCAAGAATATACAATGGGGCAAAGACAGCCTTTTCAATAAATGGTACTGGGAAAACTGGACAGCTACATGTAAAAGAATGAAATTAGAAAATTTCCTAACACCATACACAAAAATAAACTCAAAATGGATTAAAGGCCTAAGTATAAAACCAGAACTATAAAACTCTTAGAGAAAAACATAGGCAGAACCCTCAATGACATAAATCAAAGCAAGATCCTCTATGACCTACCTCCTAGAGTAATGGAAATACAAACAAAAGTAAACAAGTGGAACCTCATTAAACTTAAAAGCTTTTGCACAGCAAAGGAAACTATAAGCAAGGTGAAAAGACGACTCTCAGAATGGGAGAAAATAATAGCAAATGAAACAACTGACAAAGGATTAATTTCCAAAATATACAAGCATCTCATACAACTCGATGCCAGAAAAACAAACAACTCAATCAAAAAGTGGGAAAAAGACCTAAACAGACATTTCTCCAAAGAAGACATATAGATGGCTAACAAACACATGAAAAGATGCTCAACATCACTCATTATTAGAGAAATGCAAATCAAAACCACAATGAGATATCATCTCACACTGATCAGAATGGCCATCATCAAAAAGTTTACAAACAATAAATGCTGAAGAGGGTGTGGAGAAAAGGGAATGCTCTTGCATGGTTGGTGGAAATGTAACTTGATATAGCCACTATGAAAGACGATATGGAGATTCCTTAAAAAACTAGGAAAAAAACCACCATATGACCAAGCAACTCCAGTTCTAGGCATATACCCTGAGGAAACCAAAATTGAAAAAGACACATGCATCCCATTGTTCATTGCAGCACTATTTACAATAGCTAGAACATGGAAGCAACCTGGATGTCCATTGACAGATGAATGGATAAAGAAGTTGTGGTACATACACAATGGAATATTACTCAGCCATAAAAAGGAACACATTTGAGTCAGTTCTGATAAGGTGGATGAACCTAGAACCTATTATACAGAGTGAAGTGAGTCAGAAAGAGAAAGATAAATATCATATTCTAATGCACATATACGGAATCTAGAAAAATGGTACTGAAGAATTTATTTACAGAGCAGCAATGGAGAAACAGACATAGAGAACAGACTTATGGACGAGGGGAGAGGGGAGAAGAGGGTGAGATGTATGGAAATAGTAACATGGAAACTTACATTTACCATATATAAAATAGATAGCCAACAGGAATTTTCTGTATGGCTTAGGAAACGTAAACAGGGGCTCTGTATCAACCTAGAGGGGTGGGATGGAGAGGGAGAGGGAGGGAGGTTCAAAAGGGAGGGATATATGTATACCTATGACTGCTTCATGTTGAGGTTTGACAGAAAACAACGAAATTCTGTAAAGCAATTATCTTTCAAAAAAAAAAAACAAAAAGAAAAAAAAAATACCTGGGACAGACCAGGTTCAGAAAACATCATGGAAAGAATTAATGTACCTACCATGGTAGTTACTCAGCAGAGTTCTGCAGGTGTCCAAATTTGGACAAACTAACGTCTATGGAATTTTCTACCTTTAGGTTCTATGATTTCTTTGAACTAATACATTGGAATGGTACAGTACTAAAAATGTGACAGTTTGAGACAAAATTATGTCTGTTTTTTTCTTTCTATTCTTTCCTTCCTCTCTTTCTCCCTCCTTCCCTTTCTCCTTCCCTCCCTCCTTCTCCCCTCATTTCCTTTCTTTCTTCCTTCCTTTATTTCTTTCAAGGAGCCCATGTCTATTAAATGAGAGGGGGTTTTTTTGTAGTTAAAAGGTTAACCAGGAACATAAAGCATGCTATCAAGGGTCTCTAGTCAACTCCACAAGTGTCTAATCGTTATCTTCTTTCACAGCTTCATATCTCCAGATATTCAGTTGGGCCAGGTTGGCATTTCACTGCCCTTTATGTGTGTGACAAGTGAAAAGAGGGGATAAAAAAATAAAAAAAGAAATTCGAGTGAAGAAAACCAGAATCCTCACAGCAGATTGCAAGTGGTGTTTATCTGATTCCCACTCTACCTCTCTCATCAGGGCCCCTGAGGCGTCTCTGTTCCTTTCACACCCCTCGTGTGTGACAGGCCCCAGCTCCTCACACAGAGCAGAGCCTCTCCCACACTCCAATGTCACCTGCATCTAGACAGATATGCCATCAAAACCTATAAAGCTGACCTGCGTCACTTGGGAGCCGAGATAAGCTCTGACTCCACAGCTGACACGCCGAGGACAGAGAAAAGTCTCGAGGCAACAATAGCAAAGAAAATGGATGCCCCTGACATCACTCTGCTAGAATCTGGTTCTCATTGTTCTCCAGGAAATCAGCTTGTGACCGTCACCTCTCAGGACAGAAACAGTTCAACTGGCCACCCAGATCATTTATTTAAAATCCCAACCCCCATGATATTAAGTCATTTTGGCGGAAATGATGAAATAACCAACTTGGTGAGAGTGGCTTGGGGTAACTGTAGACATGGAAAAAAAAATACTTTTAATTGGGTCAAGTCACTCTGGCCTCAGGATTCTAAATTTACTCATATTCTCAAAGAAAAATATCCAATTATAGTGGGGAAAATATGATTATTTTAGCTCAATAAGCAACCAAAAGTTCTTTCTCCAAATTTTGATATTTAATCAATCAGAAATTGGGGTTAGAAAACTGCTTCCTGTGAAGTCACCTCTTCCTGCAGGATTTTTCTTAAAAAATCTGGACGATAGAAGGAAATTCACAACCTGGACTTTCACAAACCATTGATTCCCACCTGTGTCTTACACCTAACAGAAGCCGTTGCCACTTTTTTTCCTTTGTGTGCCCTAACAGTTATGAATAACACGAATAAACACAAAAATAAAATCTTAAGCATTTTCTTCTTGTACCTTGAATTATATGATCCCCCATGGAGAAGGCAATGGCACCCCACTCCAGTACTCTTGCCTGGAAAATCCCATGGACGGAGGAGCCTGGTGGGCTGCAGTCCATGGGGCTGCTAAGAGTCGGACATGACTGAGTGACTTCATTTTTCATTTTCATGCATTGGAGAAGGAAATGGCAACCCACTCCAGGGTTCTTGCCTGGAGAATCCCAGGGACGGGGGAGCCTGGGGGGCTGCCGTCTGTGGGGTCGCACAGAGTCAGACACGACTGACGTGACACAGCGGCAGCAGCATGTGCTCCCCTAAACGTGGCTCCAGTCATAGAAGACTCGGAGACCTCTAACACAGGGGTAACGTTGTGTCTCAGTGTCTTCAGCGCAGTTCAGTCAGTTCAGTTGCTCAGTTGTGTCCGACCCTTTGCGACCCCATGAACCGCAGCACGCCAGGCCTCCCTGTCCATCACCAACTCCCGGAGTTTACTCAAACCCGTGTCCCGTCGAGTCAGGGATGCCCTCCAGCCATCTCCTCCTCTGTCGTCCCCTTCTCCTCCTGCCCCCAATCCCTCCCAGCATCAGGGTCTTTTCCAATGAGTCAACTCTTCGCATGAGGTATGTCTTACCACATATTCTCTTCAATTTTTGTAAAACTAAAATTCAGAGAAGTTAAGAGATTCTCTGAAGGTCACACATAGAAAATAGAAGTGGGTTTTAGTCCAGATCAGTCTGTCTAAAAGTCTCATGCATTCTGTTTATGACATATTATGAATTCAGTGAGAAAGGGAACTTGAGGGATCTAAGTCAGCAGTCAGGAAACCTTTTCTGTAAAGTAAAATTTTAGGCTTTGTGGGCCACAGCCACTGTCACAACCACTCAACTTTGCAATGTAGTGCAGAAGCAACCAAAACAAAGCATGAATGAATAAGAATGGCTGTGTTAAAAAAAAAAAAATGTTTATTTACAAAAGCAGTAGTGGACCAGATCTGGCCCATGGGCCACAGCTGACTTATCTCTGCAAAACTGTCATTTAGGGACAAAATTTAAACTGCAGTTTGCCTATTTAGCAAGAAGTTCCCTCAACTAAAGGTAAAGGCTAGAGCTATGGAGAAGAGGCTCCCTGGTGTTAATGTAAGTGGAAATATTAAAGTAAACAATACTATTATAAGATTCAGAGAAGCACAATGGTTCTGGACACTGGATCAGCTAGGTCAATGGCTTGGGCCCTCTGGCTATACGACCTGGGTCAAGTTACTTGGTCAACTTCTTCATGATTTATCTACTGTTTCTTATCTATTAAATGGGGATATTAAAATATTTTCCTCATAGACTTATTAGAATGAAATAAGTTAACATATGTAATGCATATAAAATAGGGCGTCGCCAATATTAACTCCTTAATAAACATCAGAGATATACACAGTTAACCCTCCTTGAACAACACAGAATTTAACTGTGCATGTCCACTTGAAGGCAGATTTTTTTTTCAATAACAAATACCACAATACTACACAATCTGTGGTTGGTTGAATCTGAGGCTATACCGACTGTAAAGTTGTATGTGAATTTTCAATGACACTGAGGGTCAGCATGGCTAATTCAACTGTATATGGACCTGATAAGAGAAATTATTCCTGTTTCTATTGATATAGGATTAGAATTTCTATTCTAAATTTAACAGCTCAAAGAAACGACAGTCATTTATTTTACAAGCAAATCTGCAATTTGGACAGCACTTGTCTGGGAATGCTGTTTTTTAGACTTCCCTCGTGGCTCAGCTGGTAAAGAATCTGCCTGCAATGCGGGAGACCTGGGTTCGAGCCCTGGGTTGGGAAGATCCCCTGCAGAAGGGAAAGGCTACCCACTCCAGTATTCTGGCTTAGAGAATTCGATGGACTCTGTAGTCCATGGGGTCACAAAGAGTCGGACACAACTGAGCGACTTTGTCTGGGAAGACTTGTCTCTGCTCCATGTGGCATCGGCTTGATGGAGAACTGGAGAATCTCCGTCCAAAGTGGCTCCCTCATGTGGCCAAGAAGTTGGGAGTTCAGCTAGGGCTGAGGGCTTGGGGCTTTGGCTCATTTCCTGGACTCTCCCTTTGGCCTGGGCTTTCTCATAGGTTTCAGGGAGGAGGTGGTTGCAAGCGTGAGTGTTCCAAGAGGGAATCAGGAGGAAGCTGTATCATCTTTAAAGACTTAGGCTTGGAATTAACATAGCACCAGTTCCATCCCACTCTATTTTTTAGAAATGAGTTAGTGAGTCCAGTCCATATGCAAGGGGATAGGAACTAGACTCCATCTCTCTCTTCTTTCCACATTTATATTTTTTTCCATTTAATTTCTTTTTTTAAAATTGGTGTATCATTGCTTTACAATGTTGTGTTAGTTTCAGCTGTACGACAACATGAATCAGCTATACATATACATATATTCCTTCCCTCTTGAGCTTCCCTCCAACCCACCCCCATCGCACACATCTAGGCCATCACCAGCACCAAGAATGAGCTCCCTGTGCCACAGAGCAGCTTCCCACTAGCCATTTATTTTACACATGGTAGTGCATATCTGTCAATGCTACTCTCAATTTATCCCACCCTCTAGACTCCATCTCTTGACAAGAAGACTGTCAAAAAATTGTGAATATGTTTTAAAATTCAAAAGTATATCTACTGGCCACAAATGATTTCTATTTCCTCCACATGCAAAAAAAGTGCATAAATTCACCCTTTCCAGGACACCTCAATGTGTCATCAGGCTTAGGTTCTAGGTTCAGAATCTTATCATCTAAATCAGATCTAGGTACAAAGGAAGCCCCTTAAAAAAAAAAAAAAAAAACAAATGAAGCCCCTTGGGTTAAGTTTCTTGTGTATTATTCCTCTCAGTTTTAAGACCTGTGAACAAAGACTATATAGGCAACAGACAATGGTGTGCTACACAATGGAAAAATCACTATAGACATTCTTGCTGAAAATAGGGGGAAATGGAAGTATACAACAGTCACTGGTTCACTGCAATTTTGAAGTCTAGCCAGGAAATCACAGCCTGTTTCTTCTTCAGGTCTCAGTCCAACTTCCTAGGAAGGATTTTCCCACTGCTTTTCAGTCCAGTTTAGTTCAGTCTCTCAGTCGTGTCTGGCTCTTTGAGACCCCACAGACTACAGCACGCCAGGCTTTCCTGTCCATTGCCAACTCCCAGAGTTTACTCAAACTTGTGTCATTGAGTCGGTGATGCCATCCAACCATCTTATCCTCTATCGTCCCCTTCTCCTCCAGCCTTCAATCTTTCTCAGCATCAGGGTCTTTTCAAATGAGTCATCTCTTCGCATCAGGTGGCCAAAGTATTGGAGTTTCAGCTTCAGCATCAGTCCTTCCAATGAATATTCAGGACTGATTTCTTTTAGGATGGACTGGTTGTATCTCCTCACAGTCCAAGAGACTCTCAGGAGTCTTCTCCAACACCACAGTTCAAAAGCATCAATTCTTTAGCGCTGAGCTTTCTTTATAATCCAACTCTCACATCCATACATGACTACTGGAAAAGCCTCACATCCATAGCCTTGACTAGACGGAACTTTGTTGGCAAAGTAATGTCTCTGCTTTTTAATATGCTGTCTAGGTTGGTCATAAATTTCATGGCTGCAATCATCATCTGCAGTGATTTTGGAGCCCCCCAAAATAAAGTCTGCCACTGTTTCCACTGTTTCTCCATCTGTTTGTCATGAAGTGATGGGATCAGATGCGAATGTTGAACTTTAAGCCAACTTTTTCACTCTCTTCTTTCACTTTCATTTAGAGGCTCTTTAGTTCTTCACTTTCTGCCATAAGGGTGGTATCATCTGTATATCTGAGGTTATTGATGTTTCTCCCAGCAATCTTGAGTCCAGCTTGTGCTTCATCCAGCCCAGCATTTCTTATGATGTACTCTGCATATAAGTTAAATAAGCATGGTGACAATATGCAGCCTTGACGTACTCCTTTTCCTATTTGGAACCAGTCTGTTGTTCCGTGTCCAGTTCTAACTGTTGCTTCTTGACCTGCATACAGATTTCTCAGGAGGCATGTCAGGTGGTCTGGTATTTTTATCTCTTTAAGAATTTTCCAGAATGTTGTTGTGATCCGTATAATCAAAGGTTTTGGCGTAGTCAATAAAGCAGAAGTAGATATTTTTCTGGAACTCTCTTGCTTTTTCGATGACCCAACAGATGTTAGCAATTTGATCTTTGGTTCCTCTGCCTTTTCTAAATCCAGCTTGAACATCTGGAAGTTCTAGGGCTCCCCTTTAAGTTCTGGGTTCCACCTTTTAAATTATCTTTCCTTTTATGTAAAATGTGCCCTGTATCTGAAGCTGAATAGTTTTATCAGCTTGTCTCCTGCCCATGGAAATCTGAAATCTAAAGACTTCCTTTTGCTTCAAACTGCTTCGGTCCCTTTTAGTCCATGCTAGCAAAATGTTAATCAACACAATTTTATCACTGTACTTTTTGAAAATTATAATTATTAATTTAAAAAAAAGAAAATTACAATTATTGTGGTGATGAACCTCAACTAGACTTACTGAGGTGATCATTTCACAATATACACAAATATTGAATCATGTTATACATCTGAAATAAAAGTAATGTTACATGTCAATCATATATCAATAAAAAACAAACCAAAGAAAAAAAGCTGTCTGTGGATTTCTCATCACTCTTATTGTCATTTACTCCACTAGACAAAAACCTCCCTAGAAATCTCTTTAAGTCCTTCTCTGCTTGGGGTTTCTATAAAGCTGTGATGGGACCATTTCTTTAAGATTTTTAGAAGCCTCATTGTTTAACTAAGAGAGTCTGCCGGGCATGCCCTCAAGATCCTTAGAGGAACTTTGTTTCAAAGGGTCTGTGAACCATTACCCTAAATCTTTCTAAGCTATTAACAAAGATTCTTTGGCTTTGGGATTTGATCTTTGGCCTGATACCATTTTTTAATCTTAAAATCTTCTCTATGGAGAAATGGGGAATGAGAAATAATTTTATATTTGAATGTAGCAAGTACTGGATCTTTTACACATTTTCTTTAAGTTTTCTTGAAAATAAAACAGTTCCTTTTTTAAACTCATCTCTCTCATACTTATATGTGACTAAAAGAAGCTATTGGGCAGTCTCAACATTCCAGCTGGAATTCTTTTTAGCCAAATCTACAGTTCATTAGTTATCTTTTGCATTTTTCATGTCACTGCAGGTGACAGTTTTGCTTACTTTTCTACTGTTCTCCTCAAGTGCCATCAGGCTTTTACTCAAGTCCCTCAAAACCCCTCCCAACTTCTCCCCACCACTCTGTCCCAGAGTCAGGGTCCCATGTTTTAGGCTTCATTACACCAGAACCCAACTTTCAGTTCTCACAATCTGTTCTAAATATCTACTATCATGCACAAAACATTTCAAACCATGGCTTAAAACAAGAATACCATTTATTTTGATCACAAATCCTGGGTTTGACTGGGGTTGGATGAGTGGTTCACACTCAGGATCTTACGAGGCTATCACAGTGCCTGCAACAGGAATTATCACCAAAGCTTCATCAGTCACATCTGACATCTAAGCTGGGAGGCCTCTAAGGTGCCACTTTATCTCCACATGATCTTTCCACGTGGTGGACACAGGAGAGATCAACTTCTTACATGGGGCAAAAGCTCCCACAGTGAGTGTCCCAGGAGACACTGGCAGAGTCAATGGACTTCTCCAACTCAGACTCAGAAGTCACCCAGATCTCCTCCTTGGCACTCTATCATCAAGGCAGTCACAAAGACCTGCCACATTTAAGGAACAGGTGGGACATGGACTCCCCTTCTTGATTTCTTCTTCTGATAAAAACAATTCATAGACATATATGAACACTACTTCAGATGCTTGAAGGGTTATTCATTTTAGCAGGAAAGGCAATCTAAACTTCTAATGATGCAACTGGTTTCTACCAATGATTTTAGAAACATCTCATGTATGAAGCAGCTGACCTATGTGGATGGTCAGGAGAGAGATGGTAGTCTTTTCAAAGAAGGTGATGATATAAACCATGTGAGGATGTGCATTTGGAGAGAAAATTGGGATCCAGAGGAAATGAAGATATCAAATTCTTAACACACGTAGATCCATCCTTTTAAGGAAGTTAGAATATGTCTTTAATAGGTTTCTTGAAGGGCAAGAAGCAACAGTTAGAACCAGACATGGGACAATGAACTGGTTCAAAATTGGGAAAGGAGTACATCAAGGTGTATATTGTCACCTTGCTTATTTAATTTATATGCAGAGCACATCTTGCAAAATGCTGGACTGGAGGAAGCGCAAGCTGGAATCAAGATTGCCAGGAGAAATATTAAGAACCTCAGATATGCAGATGACACCACCCTAATGGCAGAAAGTGAAGAGGAACCAAAGAGCTTCTTGATGAAAGTGAAAGAGGAGAGTGAAAAAAGCTGGCTTAAAACTCAACATTCAAACAACTAAGATCATGAGATCTGGTCCCATCACTTCATGGCAAATAGATGGGGAAACAATGGAAACCATGACAGGCTTTATTTTCTTGGGCTCCCAAATCACTGTAGATGGTGACTACAGCCATGAAATTAAAAGATGCTTACTCCTTGGAAGGAAAGTTATGACCAACCTAGACAGCATATTAAAAAGCAGAGACAATACTTTGCCAATAAATGTGTGCGTATAGTGAAAGGTACGGTTTTTCCAGTAGTCATGCATGGATATGAGACTTGAGCAATAACGAAGGTTGAATGCTGAAGAATTGATGCTTTCCAACTCTGGTGTTGGAGAAAACTCTTGAGAGTGCCTTAGACTGCAAGGAGATCAAACCAGTTAATCATAAAAGAAATCAACCCTGAATATTCTTTGGAAGGAATGCTGAAGTTGAAGCTCCAATACTTTGGCCATCTAATGCAAAGAACCAATTCACTGGAAAAGACCCTGATGCTGGGAAAGATTGAAGGCAAGAGGAGAACAGGATAATAGAGGATGAGATGGTTGGATGGCATCACCAACTCAAAGGATGTGAGTTTGTGCAAACCCCAGGAGATGGTGAAGGACAGGGAAACCTGGCCTGCAGCAGTCCATGGAGTCACAAGGAGTTGAACACAACTGAGCAACTGAACAACAACAACAAATATGCTATTTAGAACAGAAAAAGTCAAAAACCACTCTTTTCAGATTTAGGGAAATTCCAAGGTGTAACGCTATGTTCCAAGAATATCAGACTTGCAGAATGTGTTTTATTGAAGGCAGGCAGGCAATTCTCTGCTTCACAGTAATCAATATTTTCATGCCCTGTTCTGCAAATGCAAATAGAAAGCTTGCTCTAAATTCCTGATGCCTTTCAGAAAGTTACAGGACATATTATTTTTTCTGCCTTGTTTATTTTTGTTCTGGATAGCAGTCAATCAGAGGTTCAGTTGTTTTACTATTATAATTAACATTTATTTATCTTTTCGTTGAGAATCCCATACCTTTTGTGCAGGAGTAACCAAGTTCAGAGTCATAATAAGACTAAGGAGGCAATACAGACCTGTAACACCTGAATTTTGCTACTCTATTCCTGGTCCACCAGATGTGGTGCCTCTGAGCCTCACTTTCCTGTTCTGTGTAGAAGCACTAAGTGGAAGTTTTCTTCTACTAAAAATGACACCTATGCTGTATGTGTCTTGGATAAGAAGTGAATTAAAACCAGAAAATATCTTTGCACTAATGTTTCTTTTAAGTCCTTTCACAGTGCTACTGTTGTGGGATCAGGTGGATGAATTTCTTTCTTTCAAGAAGTCTGAAAGACTTCTTTCGAGGTTCTTTTATGTCTAAATCATAATTTAATAAATAGATCATTTCAGAAAAAGAATACTGTCTGGCACATTCTAATTTCAAGGAAGTTTTCACTTCTCTGAGTGTATCTGGTCTGTAATTCTTGGAAAGCATCAGGTGTCTGCCCACAGTGGCTGTTTCCTGTGTTTACACTCCGGCCCAGGCCTCCCTTGGTACTGAGCGTGAACCATTTTGCAGTGCTGTTTGTTTTTCAGTGGCTTTGTCCGGCTTCTGCATCTATATACCACATGCTCCACAGTGCCCAGTGTATTTGTAGGTACTCAATAAATATTTGAGAAAGAAACGTATTTGTTTTCCCATCACCTTTTAAATCAATAACCTCAGATATGCAGATGACACCACCCTTATGGCAGAAAGTGAAGAGGGACTAAAGAGCCTCTTGATGAAAGTGAAAGAGGAGAGTGAAAGAGCTGGCTTAAAACTCAACCTTCAGAAAACTAAGATCATGGCATCTGGTCCCATCACTTCATGGGAAATAGATGGGGAAACAGTGGAAACAGTGGCTGACTATTTTTCTGGGCTCCAAAATCACTGCAGATGGTGACTGCAGCCATGAAATTAAAAGACGCTTACTCCTTAGAAGTAAAGTTATGACCAATCTAGACAGCATATTAAAAAGCAGAAACAGCACTTTGCCAACAAAGGTCCATCTAGTCCAAGGCTATGGTTTTTCCAGTGGTCATGTATGGATGTGAGAGTTGGACTATAAGAAAGCTGAGCGCCGAAGAATTGATGCTTGTGAACTGTGGTGTTGGAGAAGACTCTTGAGAGCCCCTTGGACTGCAAGGAGATCCAACCAGTCCATTCTAAAGGAGATCAGTCCTGGGTGTTCATCGGAAGGACTGATGTTGAAGCTGAAACTCCAATACTTTGGCCACCTGCTGAGAAAAGCTGACTCATTTGAAAAGACCCTGATGCTGGGAAAGATTTAGGGCAGGAGGAGAAGGGGACAACAGGGGAAGATATGGTTGGATGGCATCATCGACTTGATGGACATGGGTTTGGGTAGACTCTGGGAGTTTGTGATGGACAGGGAGGCCTGGTGCACTGCAGTTCATGGGGTCGCAAAGAGTTGGACACGACTGAGCAACTGAACTAAACTGAACTGAACACCTTTTAAAATGCCGATAGACATCAAACCTGAGTTAGAAGTTCGGGATGATGATGTTTCTAGACTGGATACAAACAAAGAAGTTCTTGTTTCTGCCATTTTGAGAAAGTCATGTGAGTGCTGGAGATCAGAGGAGAAAGGCTTTGCAGATGCCTGAAAGCCAGTCTAGTCTACAGGACTCCAGAGAGTGCACTGGCCGCCTTTCATCCTCCACAGTTGCAACACAAGTGGCCACAGTTGTTTACCAACCCTGATCCATCTCCTATCTCTGACCTCATTTCTTTAATCCACAATTATCAGGTCACTATATATTTTAATCTTATTCAATTCCCAGGAAAAGGACTGCTGTCATAAACAGATTTCAGCTGAGAAGTGAAAGTCATGATATGAAAAGTCTAGCATCCTGTGACAAACTTGGATGAAGCTATGATTGTGTAAGTGTTGTGACTGCAAAACCCAAGGTCAGAATTTACATACTCTTTCTTAATGATGACTTGCTAGCTTTGGCTTGACTATGGTGTAATCAACTGAAAGCATTCCATTATTGGGAATCTTTTATCTTCTAGTCAATCTAGTTTGGCAGATCTTGTTATTCCTTGATATTTTTGAAACTATTAAACTAAACAATAAGTAATCTTTCTGGGAAATGCTGCAACGGAGGTGCTTCTGGAGGCGGCCTTTTCATAGTTCTATTTCTGATAAATAATCAGGTTTTTTTCCCTTTAAATAATTACAGAGATTGTTCTATTGCTCAAATGACCATTTGGGACAGGGGTTTTCCCGTCTGCCTTCCTCCCCTTTAATTTCTATTTTTAATGAATGAAAGTAGGGTGAGAACTTACAGGGGTGGTTGTCATTATAATTGCTATTGCCAGGTGTGGACATTAGTCACAATACTGATTTATGCAGGCTTTCAAGTTACCATATGGAAGTGCAGATCCAGTAGGGAGAGAGAACGGGGTTCCCTTGTCCCATTCTGCCCTGCAGTGCCGAGGCATTATTGAGTAATCAATAGAAGCAATTTGCTTTAGATTCAGATATTACCTGGATTCCCAATCTTTCAATCCATGACACTTGGGTAAGTGACACTTCTATATAAGTCTCAGTGCCCATGTCTGCATAAGACAGTGGTAACCATCTCATGGAACAATGTCTGTGTAAATGAGATGATGCTTATCAAGTGGTTAGCACAGAGCTGGGAGCATAATGAGTTCAATCAATGGCATCCATTACTATTACATCTCAAATAATGCCTGATTTCTGTGAATCTACTAGGGAAAAGGATTCAAAACCCTCTTGATATAGGGGTGTGAAATATCTCAGTATTTGCTTCCAGTTCACAGGGTACCTCCTTGAAACTTTACAAATGTGGAAAACAACATTATGGCAGGCTTGCCTTAGTGATGTGATCATTTCAGGGTTTCTCCATATCCTAGACATCCCTTTTTTTTTTTTTTAATCCATTTTAGACACACTTAGGAATTCCTGGTGGGGGTCATGTTAATGACATTAAATAAACACAGGTTTTATAGCCAGAGACCTGGGTGAGCTTGGGATATTCATTAACATCTCTGAGCCTCCATGTTCTCAGCTATAAAAGAGGTATAAGACTTGCTTTGAAACGTGGTCATGAGTATAAAAAAGGAAAACAAGATTTCAATGTAAAAGGTTTCAATTTAACAGTAAGCAGTAGAGAGAGACCCAGGAGGAAGAACCTATTATATCTAAATTTTTCTTTCTAGTAAATGTTCCTTCTATTCTCCTCACCCTCATGGCACACGTTACCAGCATTTGGAGCAATTAATGAGCAGTTGGTAACTCTCCTTTAGGAGAAGACCACTGGTGACGCTGTATTGGTCTCAGCCACGGTAAACCTTTTGCCCAGAGAGGAATGTAAAGTCTACCAGCAGAAAGCTGGCTCTCTCTTACTGGCCTTGAGCAAGGACCTGATTCCCTTCAACAAAGTGAGCAATAGTTGTTGAAAAAAGGCTATGTACATTTATATAGTGAGAGGTGTTTTATGGGATTAGGTGAGTAATGAAAAAGTAATCATTATCATCATTTTATAACCTAGACATAAAAAAGTGGAGAAGGACCAGTTTTCTTAAATATTTGCCATTTAATATCTTCAAGCAAGTCAATATATTTTCTTATAAATCAGCAAGAAGTAGCCTCGGGTTAGAGGCTGGAAGGTTTAGAGGAGGAAGGGACCTTGGATGTCACATAGCACTATCTGCCTTTCACAAAGCGGAGGAAACACAGGACCACAGAGGGCCAGGGGAACATGCCAAGGTTAGGGACTGCCATTTGTTTTGACTACCTCTAGAGAGATTCTCAGCTTCCCTGGTGGCTCAGATGGTAAAGAACCTTCCTGCAATGCAGAAGGCCCAGGTTCAATCCCTGGGTCAGGAAGATCCCCTGGAGAAGGAAATGGCAACCCACTCTTGTATTCTTGTCTGGAGAATTCCATGGACAGAGGAGCCTGGCAGGCTACAGTCCATGGGGTTGCAAAGTGTCGGACATGACTGAGTGACTAACACACACACACACACACACACACACACACACACTCTCTCTCATGACACACACTGCCTCTCTCTGGAAAGTGAGGTAAGAGTTACCCAACCGAATTCTGAAATAAGGTCAGTGATAAAAGCCCTGTGGCAGCCACCTTCTCTTTTATTATTTAGAAAAGGCTCGTCTGAACTTGTTATCAGGAGACACAGACTGAGAGAGAAGGAATATATTTTTTCACATGTCAGGAAGCCAGGAGTCATAGAACATCCACATCTAGAGAAAGGTGAGACAAAAAATCACTGTGAAATACAGACTGTTCACGAGCTGTTTCTGAAATGCAGGCTTTGTGAAAAAGAACCAAAGGCAACAGAGAGCACAATTCATAACCATGTGCTCTTGGTGTGGATGTGCTGGACGGAATGTCTATGTGGTTGGATCACAGAAATGATCCACTGGAAAGAAGGTTGCACTATTTCTCACAGGCAGACAAGGGAGGAAAGCAACATTTGTTGAGCCTCCCTTAGCCCTGGAAGTGCTTACAAACAGCAAGGTCAGGATCTGAACCTAGGTTCAGCTAAGTCTAAAGTCCAGGTTATTTCCCAGCAAGCCAAAGAAACGTCCCAACTCCAGCCTCCTCCTGGCGTGTGGACAAGCAAGTATCTCTTCCAGCAGGTGATTATAGTTTCCACAGACGGGAATTGTGTACAGGGCTGGGGGGAAGGCCAGCAGCTGCAACGTGCTTGGCACAAAGGCTGGAACTGCAGGAACTATTCCAGACGAACTAGTCATCACAGCTGACTGGTAAGGGAAGTTGACTTTAGGGAATCAATATCTGCAAGCATCTTCATTGCACCATTATGTAGACAGACTAAACTGATTGGTTAAACTAATAGTTAAGATCAGACTTTGTTTTGGACCCTAAAAGTTTATTAAGATGAGAGAGAAGAAGCTTCCTGAAACATAGACTGTCAATAGTCAAAAGGGAGATTGTGGGAAAGGAAATTCCGCTTAAAATGAGAAACCAAATATTACAAGACTAAAATTTTGATGACATATTATAGAAAGTAAAACCAAATCCCATGTTATGAAAGTAATGAGTTCATAGGTCATCCTTTAAAACAGTCCAAACTTTATACCCAAACATTCTTCCATCTTGTAGAATCACTGAAAGATTCTAAGTGTTCTCATTCATCTTCCCTCTTCTGAAAAAGGGCACATGCTTTCTGCAAATACATTCACTACGAGTCCAGAAGTAGACAGCATTGTGTTCTCACTGTCCAAGGCCACTTCACGGTGCCGGGCACACACAAATAGGAGTTTCTTTAAAATCAAAACACTCACACCAACCATCCACAAAAAGTTCCTTCACCTGCCGTCTCCTGGTCCACTGGCAGGACTTGAAGGATAAACCTCTCTTCTTGGATTGAGACCCTGGAGCTCTTGTTCATCCTTCCATATTCTCCAGTAACTCCCCTCCACAGAGAATCATCTGATCAGGAAGGCTCACTGGCCATGTAAGAGGTGACATCTACCCGTTGTAGTACAGGTGGCTTGGGACTTAATTCTCCTAAACTTCAGTGTCCTCATCTATAAAATTTGATAAGATAAAGGCTCCTTCATAAGCCTAATCCTGCATATTATGTGGGAAAATACATAAAGCACTGAGCACATACTATGAGCCACAAAACAAAGATTGACAGCATGCTTAGGGTACAGCAGTGTCCAGGGATGCTCAAGCATCTTATTGTGCAGGTTCTCCTTCAAGCTACTAGGATACCTTAACTTATAGCCTCTGGACCCTGGGGCTTAAGGGAAAGCTAAGTCTCTTCTGGAGAGAGTCCATGTGTCTTCTATTTCTATCCTGTGTAGGCAGAATTAAACTGCTTCTCAGTCTCCTACATTTTAAGTTGGTTGTTCCCTTCTGATTTCCAACCCAGAATCTCTTGCATTAGTCTCTCTTCCCAAATTCTGTTCAGGTCAGATTGCATGGTTGGTTCTGTTATTTTAGCACCTGCTATCAATTAATTCAAAATTTCCCAGGTTTTTTTCCAGGCCTTATTGTGTTTCCTCAGACACCTCTCTTAGAATGTATCTTTTGTCCCCGAACACCTGGGATCCATATCAATTCTATTTTCCACAGTTTTCTTACCCTGAGCAACTGCACGCACATAAATGAGCTTCTAAACACAAGTGAAAGGGAGGTTGGGATATGTATATGCTAATCATTCATTCATTCTTCACAAATGACTTATTGGGCACCTCCTAGTACTTGGCATTTTTAAATATCAGAAGACATGCATATCAATATAAAATAATTCGAGTTCTCAAGAAACTTAATCTGGGGGAAGATAAACACAAAGCTTTTAATATAATATGTCATAAGGTCTACAATAAATCAGTGGTTCTCAACACTGGCTGCACATTAGAATTGCCTGGTTTCAATTTGACTCCAACCTAGACCAGTGGAATCAAAGTCCCTCAGTAGGGTCTGGGTATTGTTGTGTTTTGATAAATTTCCAGGTGATTCCATTCTGCAGGCAGGTTGGAGAACACTCTAGACAGAGGAAAGCATGGGATGCGTGGAGACCACAAAGAAAAGGCTCAAATACTAACTGATAATTACCAAAAGGCTACTGAGGAAAGATGAAAGCTGTGCTGAATCTTAACAGGTGAGTTGTCCAGGTGAGGCTGTAGAAAAGCCATTCCAAGCACAGAGAAGCAAGAAGAGTTCACAGAATTGCATATAATTCTTGGTGGAGTTTGGAGAGGGCTAAAGTGTTTGGACATTCCCTAGTAGAAAAAGGACAACCATCAAATGGCCAATAGCAAGACAACTGTATGATTAATCTTACATACTTCTGAAGGACCAAGGCATCAACTGGGGAGGAAATTGTACTTTCATTGCAATTCTGCCCCAACAAGAAACTATCTTCCCTTGAATAAAACCTTCAAAATTCTTGGCACCTCCCTTGGATTCAGACATTACAAACAGGAAACTCTACCCATGAACTAACCTTCGCCCTGTCCTTTCCTGAACAAAGAACAGCTGTTCCCCCACTTCCATGTGTCTGGAGGAAAGAAGGGCCCCTATATTCTCAGCTGACTTCAAAGAAATGACTTGACTTTGTACAGATCAGTCACAGGGACATACAGATGACATTTTATTGTCGATGTACTGAGACATTTTAGTTTTTACAAGTATTTGTCTGTGATAGGGTGCTGTTGATACAGGCAAAGGAAACCCCTGGATCTTGGCTGCTGCAGAGAAAATATAATTTATTCCTTGGAACAGGGCCTGAACTCTGAAGAAATTAAGCAGTAGGAATGTGTTAAGTGCTCTTTCTCTCTCTAATTTTTAGGACACAAGTTCATTCACACATCAACCAAGCCTCTGGAACAGCTTCAGCTATTATTTACGGTGGTAGATGATTTACTTCTTTGCCTTAATTCTAAGACACACTATTGATTTAATGTTAATATTTTAGGGGAAGAAGAAGCAGAAGGTAAAGATTAAATTTAATGTATGTTTTATTTGTGAAATAACCTGATTTCAAAAATAATGAAATATATACATGGGGATGGGGATAGAAAAAGCTGAAGTGAAGCACTGGTTGTTCACTCGTGTCTGACTCTTTGTGAACCCAGGGACTGCAGCCCACCAGGCTCCTCTGTCCATGGGATTCTCCAGGCAAGAACATTGGAGTGAGGAGCCATTCACTTCCCCAGGGGATCTTCCCGACCCAGGGATTGAACCCAGGTCTTCTGCATTGCAGGCAAATCCTTTACTGTCTGAGCCACTGGGGAAGCCCAGGAAAAGGTATGCTCTACACTAAAAATTTCCAGGAGAGAAATCAAAGATTTCTAAAGGTACTAGGAATTTGGTACTAGTGGCATCCAAAGTTCTGTTTTCCAACAGAGAAATCTGAGGCCCGGGAAAGCTAAGAGATTTGCTTCAGGTTCTAGAGGGAATTAAATGATGATGAAGCCAGAGCCAGAAACCTCATCTCCCATCCTCAAGTTTGGTTTGCTTTCCATGATACCACAACACTCCAAATAATTCCTGCAATGAAAAAAATTTCATCATTTCTCCTCATATTTATGGCTGGGGAAACTATTCAGAGATAAAGCAGGTAAATAAGTAAATTGTATCATAACTAAGTATATTTTAGCAAAAAAACAAGGAAAGGATCATGGCACTTCAGTTCTCAACAAGAACTGTTAATTTATTCAATGGCTGTTATCTTGAGTAGGTGACACCCGCATATAAAATGGCATTTTGGTGTGTCAAAATGACTGGTTTCACTTGTTTTTTGGTTCCCAAAGCCAATTATTATTGTTAACACCCTTTGATATGCTAAGTGAGGCTAATAAGGGCAGATTTCTTGTGCGTTTATTAGTCATCACCATCATCTTACATATGTGTACATATTTTTACTACTTTTAAAGTGTCAATAAGTTATATTTAAGCCTCAAAAGACCATCATAAAGCAGCTATTACCTTAGAATTTCTCCTAGGAAATACTTAATTGGCAGAAGAGTGGTGAAAGATGTGGCATTAGTCCACATTGTTTCAACTCCTCCTCCTGTCACCAGCTGTGTGACCGTAAGTGACTTAACCCCTCTGTGCTTCATCTGTAACGTGGAGCAATAGGAGTAATGTTCTGTGCACTTGTTTTTAAAATTAAATAAGGTAATCCACGAAAAGTGCTTCTCAAGTCACTTGGCCTGGTCTAACTCTTCTATATCGTTTACTATTTATCCTTCATTACTAACGTATTGATGGCCTCTAATAACTAACACTTAGTGATGTTTACTATGTACCAAAGTGTAAGATGGTAACCCACTCCAGTATTCTTGCCTGGAGAATTCCATGGGCAGAGGAGCCTGGCAGGCTACAGTCCATGGGGTCACAAAGACTTGGACATGACTGAGCAACTGACACACACACACCCCATTCTAAGAGGGCTTCCCTGGTGGCTCAGCGGTGAAGAATCCACCTGCCATGGAGGAGACCCAGGTTCCATCCGTGGATAGGGAAAATCCCCTGGAGGAGGGCATGGCAACCCACTCCAGTATTCATGCCTCCCGTGGATAGAGGAGCCTGGTGGGCTACAGTCCATAGGGTCAAAAAGCGTCAGACACGACTGAAGTGACTTAATGTGTAGTAACTCAATTTTCACAATGACCATTTGAGGTGAGAACCATTACCACTATGTCTGTTTTGCAAATGAGAAAATTGAAACACAGAGATAAAAAACACACTTGTCCAAAGTCTCAAGGATGGGAGGCTGTCGAGCTGGGGCTCAGACTCAGAAAGTGGTTCTGAGCTCTGCCTTCGTCCCCCTGCGTGCGCCAGGCATGGAGGCGGTGGCCCTGAGACAGATGGCCCCTGCCCTCTCAGTAGCAGTGTGTGCTCAGTCATGTCTGACTCTTTGCAACCCTATGAACTGAGCCCCCCAGGCTCCTCTGTCCATGGGATTTTGCAGGCAAGAATACCGAAGTGCGTTGCATTCCCTTCTCCAGGGGATCTTCCTGACCCAAAGACTAAACCCATGTCTCTTATATCTCCTGCACTGGCAGGGGGATTCTTCACCACTAGCATGATGTGGGAAGCCCTCAGAAAGCTCACTGAAAATCAGTGCAGTCTCCCTAAAAGAGAGGTAAGCTCTCTGCACACAACAGACAGTTCCCAGCTCTCCCCTGGAGCCTGGGCAAGTGTCAGCTACTCCTAATCCTTCTATTGTTCAGAACTGCTTCCTCTGCTTTCTGTGGGCCACACACATACCCTGAGCTGAGAACCACAGCATTACCAAACCTCTGGTCCCTCCCCACAATACTTGCCACCCTATCTTGAAAAGCCACTCCCAGACTCCAGGTCCCCGACCATCTCTATACACAGATCTTGTCATTTTCATGACAACCTTTCTAATATTTTAAATTTCCTTTCTGGGGTTGTCAGGCAAATATATCCTGGCATTCAGTGAAAGCTTCTTGTTCAAAACATCACACATTACACAGATGATGACTCAACACACACTGTTGAGTGTGTCCAGCCTCTGTGCTTCAGGGCTAGAAATGAATTCACGCTCCTCTATGTTACAGTGCCATCCTTCCTGAGGGGGAGGCCTGCAGTTCTTCTGTGCCCAACTTCTCATACGTATATTATGATTCCTACTTTTGCAAAACAGGACATTGTTTTACCAAGCACTTATGGGAGGAAGCACAGCCCAGTGAGCAGAACAATGATTTGAAAGTCCTGGGTTCTATTTTCAGCTCCTCTGTTGACCAGCCATGCATTCAGCCCTAGGAAGGTCAAAAGCAGAATGGCCTTGTGCTGCCGACTTTCTCTGTATGTACAGCTCTGGATGGAAAACAAATCAGGCATCTGGCTCTCAGCCTTGAGAAGCTATGGCCTTTGGAGAATAGATGTGTAGTCACACTTTGTTTTCCTTTTTAAAGCGAAAGAACAGAACAAATTCTCTCGTGGGGCGGGGGGAGGGTGGGTACAAAATGAGCTGGCAGAGAATGGAATAGAGAAAACACATAACCTTTTAAACAATCCAGGGGTTAAGGGACTGTTTGAGCCATTTAGATCAAAGAGGACTCTTTGGAGTAAGTTGGAGTTGCCTGTGTTTTAACACAGAAGAGGCTAAGATTTAAAAGACTTCTCCAAACTTGGACAATGGCAGGCATCCAGAACTCTACCTATAGGGGCCTATAAGGGCCAGGCAGGAGATGCCAGTGAGTGAGGCTTGTGGGCAAAGGGGGAAGTATGGGCCCCCTCTAAAGCCATCTGCTGCAACCCAGCGCCAGCTGCTTGTCATGAGGAGAAGCAGGCCACTGTGGCTTGAACAACTGTGTTTTCAAGGGAAACTAAACAATAAAAAATTTTGTCATTAGAACTTGATTTTAAATGATGGAGTCTAATCAACATTTAAAGAGGCATTGAACAGACAAACTGAACTTACCACAGGCTAAGCTATACATTCCCCATCTCTTCTACCTAAAGATGGAACAGAGTTTCATAAGAAATTTAATTATGTGCTCTGCTATGAATGAATAGAAGCTACACAACACGCAGAAGGTATTAGCAGTGTTGTTCAAACTTGGCTGCACATTAGAATACCAAGAAATTTTAAAAACACTGATATCTGGGTCCCCACATGAAGGTTCTGATTTAATTACAGAGGGCTGCAGTCTGAGTACTAGAATTTTTAATTACTCCCAGGTGATTCTAGTATGCAATTCCAATTGAGAGGCATTGTGTTAGAGTGTTATTTTTAAAAAGTGGAAGAATTTCAGAAAGGTGTGTGTTTTAACTTGATAAAATGTACAGTTAATTCCTGAACATCAGTCAGAGTTAACATTCACTATGAACTTCTTTTTCTGCTTTTAGCTGGGACTCCTAAGTCTAGCTTCATTGCTGGTGGCCTTAATGTCTTTGAGCTCATTAAGAACCAGTGCTGACAACAGGAGATCTCTGGGCAAACAAGGCTGCTCTATTGTTATAAAGGTCAAACACCACAAAAACCAAAGGACAAGCGCAAGCCTAAGCATAAATAAGTATTTATAGGGGAAATTAATTTGTTGTCTGATGGCCATGAACTAGGGGACAGAGAAAACTGAGTCTTTCACAAATGAAATTCAATCTCTATCGTATCCTAATACCTATAAAACTCACCATATGAAGCTAATAATTGGTACATAAAACTCGTATTTTCCATTTTTTTCTTCCTTATTTTGTAGGTTTTATGCATTATAAAAAAAACATGATTAGTTGTCAGTGGTTAGATCTCTGGCTAGTTTTTTTTCAGCTTTGGTTTCTCTTGCTATATTTCTCAAAAAAGGTATTAGTGTGGATTAAATACATTAAGTCATGTGCAATGGGAAGTTCCTCTTTTCTAGACGTCTCAGAACAGGCCCAATATAGTTTATGCCAAAAAGCCCACATTCTGTAACTAGATGGTAGCTTCAGGGACCCTATAAGAGGTTATGGAAGTGGTTCTACCCAGGTAATCACACTGGCAACTTCCAGCCTATAGAGAGTGACTTTAAAGAAGTTGGCATAAGGATTTCTTTGGGCGATGTTATCACTTCAGCAAGTGTTCCCATCCTCACCCTCCGCTCCAGAGAGAAGTGCTTCTTCTTTAACACACACCAAAAGAGAGGCATATCAATGGCGCCATGCAGAGCTTGCTACATGTCTTCCAGTCTTTAAGAGTCATAGGGACTGATGCCTGAACTAGACATTTTAGTCTAGTCTAGTAGGCATAAAATGCCTACACTAGACATTTTACCACACTTAAAAATACAGGGGACTGTGGCCTGAACTAGCCTTTTCTGGTATTCAGGACGTGGGGAATAAGCAGCATTTCCAGAATTTGGTGGGGCAACTAAGGATCTACTCAAGAAAAAGCAGAGTGGGTCATCTTGGAAGAGATTTCCTGGATGGCTGACATGACCTCATTAGGAAGGATGTACCACTAGAAGCCAAGAGAATGAAGAAATCATCAGTGGCCTGAGAAGGCATAACTAGCATCAGAACAGTTCCTGAAGCATGCCCTGTAACACAGGCAAAAGGAGATATCTTCACAACAACTCACCAAAGTGCCCCCTGAGGGAAAAGTCAATTGGGACTCTACTACATATAGAGGATCACAATGGCAGATTATGGTGGCCGGTCAAGCTCATTCCACCTTTCCCCCTGAGCCTTGCTTCCCCCCCGCCCCCCGCCTCCCCTATTGCTGGATGGTCAGAAAGTACAGCTAGAAAAGGGAGAGAAAATAGTGAGAGGGGAAAGAGAACGGACCCACCTGCCCCTTCTCCTCTTCCTGGATCTCCAGCCTGATGGTAATAGTTATAAGAGAAAACAGAGCTAACATGTACCTGGATTGGACTTTCTACTACACTAGACATTTTACCATCACTTACTACCTGCTGGGAGTCAGAGACGCCAATGGACAGCTACCCAGAGTTGTACTGGTTAGTGGAATCTAGGGGTTCAGAGTGAACAGTCAAAACAGCAGCTTCGAAGGAGCAGAAGCAAAATTAAAATTGCTTTCTGTGTGTGACCCACCAAGTCCAGCTCAGACAAGAAGCCAGTTTAACTTGAACACTGAAAAGGTCTTTGTGGTGTGGAGTCAGTTTAGCCAGGGTGAGACGTGATGTCACAACCATCTGCTCAAATTCTCATCTTTGTCATCAGCTTTGCTACCTCAAAGACATTGAGTTATGATAGAATTTCTGCGAATGGTAACAGGTGGCTCCTACGAAGAGTTCCATGGTCAAAGATACTGGCAAAAAAATAGTTTTCTCAAAAAATAAATAGATTTTTCTTGCTGTAGGCACTCTAAGAGTCTCTAATAGTTTAATACACACTGTGAAATCTATAAAATGGGGTTTAAGATATAGCAGTTTCATATTCACTTGTTCATTAAATGTTCTTATTCTTCAAACTTCAGGTTTTCATTCAATAGATATTTCCTGAATGCCTACTGTGTGCAGGCATGGGAGTCGGGGATTAACTGAATACATAAGACATCATCCCTTCCCTAAAAGACATGATAATCTAACAGACTGCTTAGCTGAGTCCTTTCTTCTGTAGAATTCTCTTAGAAGAGACCTGCCCTATGCCATTTCCAGATTTCTGCCACTGAAAAGCTATTCGTTAACACAAGTATACAAATCACCTGAGAATGAAACTGCCTTGTGAGAGGTCTTTTTTTTTTTTAACAGAGAAAGAAATATCATATCTCTTATGTGCAGAAAAAATGATATAAATGAACTTATCTACAAAACAGAAACAGCCTCACAGACTTAAGAGAATGCAATTAACGGTTACCAGCAGGGAAAGATGGGGGAAAGGGATAGTTAGGGAGTTTGGGACTGATATGTGCACACTGCTATATTTAAAATGGATAGCCACCAAGGACCTACTGTATAGCACAGGGGACTTTGCTCAATATTATGTAACAATATAAAATGGGAAAAGAATCTGAAAAAGAATATACACATGTATATGCAAAAAGAAGAGACACATTTTTGTAAAAGGGAATAAACATACATTCACAATCAAGTATGACACAAATGCTTCAGTTTCCTTTTCTATCTTTGGTCAGTTTTAGTTAGGATGGAAACTTTGATAAAGTCACAAAGCTTTTCCACTTCTCTTTTTCTTGGTCCTGACGCCTTCGTATGTATCAGACATCACACCCCCGTTTCTTCCTCTGTTCACTCAGAAAAGATCTGATATCAATCTTTGAATTTGTTAGGACTTCCCGTGAGACATATCCACAGAACTTTTAGTTATATGTTGGTGAATATTCCTGGATAGTTTTGGGCACTTAACTTGCTTCTTCCTCAGTCTAACACACATGTACACACAGGCATGTACACATGTATATGTGCACATGCATACAGACACACTCACACAGACCTTCCCTTCAAATAGGGCAAAATCCAAGGTTCTGTTCTCCTTGCAGGTGAAGTAAGATACCTAGATGCATTCAATAAAATAAAACAGACATTATTTTGAGCTATGAAACAACTCTCAATATATTGAATGGGATTGATATTATGTTCTCTGATTATAAAGTATATTTTCTGATCATAAGATAATGAAACTGGAATTTGATAACAGAAATATACCTAAAAAAAACTCTTCAAATATTTTGAAATTGACCCATGCATCAAAAAGGAAATCACAAAAGATATTTTTAAATGTCTTTATCTAAATGAAAATAAAAACACAATATACCAAAATCTGTGGAATGCAACAAAAACAGTGCTTAAATAGAAGTTTATAGCATGAAATGTTTCCATTAGAAAAGAAGCAAGATAAATCAGTGATCTTAGCTTCCAATTTAGGAAACTAGAAAAAGAAGAGGAAATTAAACCCAAAGTCTGTTGTTGTTATTTAATCACTAAGTCACGTCTGACTCTTTGGAACCCCATGGACCATAGCTCACCAGGCCCCTCTGTCCATGGGATTTCCCAGGCAAGAATACCAGAGTGGGTTGCCATTTCCTCCTCCAGGGGATTTTTCTGACCCAGGGATCTAACCCATGTCTCCTGCACTGCAGGCAGATTCTTTACCATCTGAGCAAGCAGAATGAAAAAAAAATAATAAAAGCTACCCTAGTTCAGCACATACTACGACCCAGGCATTGTCTTAAGTGCTTTAAGTCCAAGTATCTTTTCTAAACTTAGTCATCATTATTATGCTTTTCAGATGAGGAAATTGAGCCTTGCTAAGGTTCAATAACTTTCCCAAGTCCATCTAGTGAGTTGAGAGACAGAATTGTGATTTAAACCTAGATCTCTATGCAACATCCTGCAGATTTAATTGAGCATATTTATACTATTAAGAATATTTTATTCTCTTCAAATTTGATATTTCTATTATATAATACATATATATGATACAGTATATAATACAAAAAATATGCATATATACATATGCATTTCACATACATACAAACATATGAGTATATTGTATATATGTGTATACAATATATAATTGATATATACACAATATATATGTGTATATGTATAAACACAGACACACATACAAATTCTTTATCAACCAAGAACCAAAAGGTCCTATTCCTAGCATGTAAGGCTCCTGGCATGTTGGAGGACAGTTTAGAGTTCAGCCATTGCTATTATCATCACTGAAAATTGTTCTGTCAATGAAATGATCTACCATGAAGGACATCTGTGGAAACACAGTCTGTGACTAGAGCCCATGAATAATTTCCAGTTGTTCCTGCCAGTCTCTTACACTACGTGTCCTTGAGTCTTAGAGACATGGGCAGGTAGCTGAAAGCATCACAGCATATGCCATGGCCACTATAATTCACTCAAGTGTTAAAAACTGCTCACAAGGATACACCTAGCCTCCCCCAAATACTAGGCAACCAAACTTGTGTTCCTTACAGGAGAAGCCAAATGCATCTCCCTTCAAGCACAAGTAGTAAAGAGAACTGGATGCTTGATTCTTATTCCCAGGACCACTATTAAATTATTCTGTCAACTTGGGCAAGTCACTTGGGGATCCTCCTTGGATCTTTAGTGTTTTCAGCTGTTTAATGGGAGCGAGGAAACATATCCCATGCTCTCTCCCTGTTGTTGACTGTTTCCCCTCTCACCCTCTGCACAACTGACAGTGTTAACTAGCTGATCGGTATTATTCTGATTATCAATTCCCAATCTCCACAAAAGTAAAAATCAGATCATAATATTCACCTGCTCCAGACTTTGGGACTCTGTGGGAGAAGGCGAGGGTGGGATGTTCTGAGAGAATAGCATTGAAACAAGTATACTATCAAGGGTGAAAGAGATCACCAGCCCAGGTTGGATGCATGAGACAAGTGCTCAGGGCTGGTGCACTGGGAAGACCCAGAAGGATGGGATGGGGAGGGAGGCAGGAGAGGGGATCAGGATGGGGAACACATGTAAATCCATGGCTGATTCGTGTCAATGTATGGCAAAAACCACTACAATATTGTAAAATAATTAGCCTCCAACTAATAAAAATAAATGAAAAAAAAATAATATTCACCTGCTCCAAATCCTCCCATGTCTTCCCGTTTCACTAGAATAAAATCTTAAGTCTTTACAACGACCTGTAAAGCCCCACAACTTTCTCCCCCTTTGCCTCTGCCCAAACCCCAATCATTTTGCTGACTTTATCCATTACTCTTCCCTTCGGTACTAGTTTGCTAGAGCTGTCATAGCAACACACCACAGAATGGGTGACTTAAACAACAGGAATTTACTTTCTCACAGTCCAAGACCAAAGTTTCACCAGGTGTGGTTTCTCCTGAGGTCTCTCTCCTTGGCTTAAAAATGGCCACCTCCTCGTTCCGTCCTCCCATGGTCTTTCCTGTTTTAATAAGGACGTCGATCAGATAACATTGGGGCCCACTCTGAAGTCCTCGTTTGACTTAGCTGTCTCCTAACACAGCCATGTTCTCACGTACCATAGGTCAAGCTTTCAGCGTGAAATCTGAGGGGATACAGTTGAGCCCACATTACCCTCTCTCACTCTGCTCCAGCCAAATGGGCCTTTCACATGTTATTCAAACATACGACTTGCCTTTGCATCGTCTATTCCTTGTCTCTCAAATACTGCAAAATACAATAATGTCTGTTGCAATCTCCTAACTTTAAGGATGCGGCTGTAACTTAATGGACGTGTCAGCCCTGGCTAGAGTACTGTAAGATTCATCCTAAGCTACTTTTCATCTCCTTGTTTCTCTCTCTTGCTCAGTTTATTCCCTTTAAGTCTTCACTCTAAAGCCTTCACAGGTAATGTCTTTACAGTTGGATGTCCCTTCTTTCATTCAACCTAGTCAGTGTAGAGCTTTCATCTTCACTCTGGTATGGCTGCCAAATATAGATTGTGCGGACTTATCCATGTAAAAGAAGTGCATTGAATACCACGTCATGAGCCAGTCACTGTTAGTGCCCAGGGATATTCAGGAAAACCTTAAGATGAGGATTGTTGAGGACTAGTGAATATAGCACCAGCATAAGCGAGGCAATGGCAGAGCCCAGAGAAGGAACATTTAAATGAACAGACACCAAGGCAGCTTCTGGAAAGAGATGGCAATAGAGCTGAAGCTTGAAAAACAGTTAGTAGGCATTATAACCGGGAAGAGAATTTTCTAGACTGTGTTAGCATCATGTGAGAAAATACAGAAGCAAGGAAAAGCATGATATGGACAGAGTGAAGGATACACTGAGAGAAATGCGATAAGCAGGCTTGATTGAACAAGGAGCTACAGTAAAAGCCATACATGCCAAGAACCTGTAACTTGGGTTCTAGGGAGTGTTAACAAATTCTTAGCAAGAGAGTAATTCGGTCAACTCTCTAAGTTAGGAACTTAGTCATCACCGAAGAGGATGACTTACAAGAGCTGGTTCTGGACAGAGGAGCCCAATTAGGAAGTTACTGTACTGCAGTAACTCTGCTGTGAAAACATAAGAACCAGAATCACGTCAGAGACAACACAAACAGAATGGAATGTATGACTGTACAATGAATTAAGGAAACTGAATCTACAGGATTGATACTGGGTGTAGATGTGGGAGTTGAACAAGAAGAAAAACCTAGAACAAATCTCAGGTTTCTGGGTTTGGCAATGAAAGAGATGATAATGTTATTATTCACTATGAGAAGGAAGATAAACAAACTTAGTTGCAGTCATGTTGAGTGAGACATGAGAAAAGGCATCCAACTAGGCGGTTTGCTATATTTACAGTTTTGTAACCACCAATGAGAGTGTATAATTGGGTTGATGAAAGTTTCAATTGGTAGAGACCCATCTTGCTGCCTTGTTCTCTTTCGAAGAATTCTATTCTTCTAATCACACCATAGAATCATAAGCAAAAGGAAGTATGCTAGAGTTGCTTCTACAAGAGACCAAAAAGACATAGTATTGGATTAGCCAAAAACTTTGCTTGGGTTTTTCCATAACATGTTACAGAAAAACCTGAGGAAACTTTTTGACCAACCCAAATACATCCACAATGCCTCTCCTACAATGTAATATCTCCTAAGGTACAGCTGTCCCTTGGATTCCCAAAATGTGGGTGGGTGAATCAGTATGACATGGCATAAACACTAACCACACTTACAGTGACTACATAGCAATCTCCTGATCTCTGCTGTATGACAAAATATAGTGATCAGTGCAGAAGTATAGTGCTTCACAGATAACCAGGTGTTTTGTTTTAACCTCAAAAATCTAGTGAAGTGGGCAAAAGCAATGATATTTTCTGGTTTTCATTTTACCGATGAGGAATCAGACAAATAGAGATTAAGTGACTTGGCCAAGGTCATATTTAGTCTACTGTGAGCAAGAGTAAGTCTTATGACTTTCAACTCAGCTCTTTCCAATACATCACACAGGTTCTCCAAGCGGAGCACACTAACAAAGGAAATGTGATCTGCTCCCCATGCCGGTTTAACAGTGATAGCAATTTAATCTTCGAAGTAATCAACCCAGGCTTTTCACTTAGCAGTGAAATTGCAGGTGGAAACTATAGCACTTGAAACTCTACCTTTTACATTTCTGTATTGATCCTACTTGATGGTTAGTGATATTAAGGGGATACATCCTACATCTAGTGTTTCACAGCCAAGCCCTACAAAGCAGAGTAACCCACAACACAGAAGGCGCTGAGTTTCTTTCTTGGCTCTAAAGGATCATTAATCTTGACCTCTCTTTTCTGTTCAGCTGCTGAAAAGAACTGGCTTTCATTCTAATAATTATCATCATCATTATTTTATCAGTTTATCAAGAATCCCCTAAATTTTAATGTGGTCAGGAATACCTACTGAGATCATATTCTTCTATGTACTAAATGATACTGTCATAAATTACCAGCTGCTAAACATGAATATCTCAGAAGTTGTAATTCCCTATCAATTTCACTATTATAGCATCATAAATTGCCAAACTGTGTGGCTTTTTAGAAAGTTAAAAATATACTATATATGATTAATCCTGCCTTAATGACTTTCTCTTGATTTTTGTGGTTTCTCAGGGATGCAATTTTCAGGGTTTATGTAAATGTTTTATTTCATGTGATAAATTAAGACATGAGTCTTTTGTAAAGGAGAGAAAGGAGAGTAATTTGATTCTCTGAAGAGATGGCACTGTATTAGAGAAGCTTGAAATGTTTTATCTACTAAAAATTCCAGGCTGAAAAGAGTAAAATTACCTCCTTCTCTCTTTAAATGCTTTTACCCTAGTGGCATTATATAATTATCCACAAAAGGGTGTGTCATATTACACCATCACTACCTTTCTTTCCCTTAGCTGGACATTTCAAAGATAAATAGATGAGAAATGGTGTCACTCAAAAGAGATATCAAAAATTCATCCACACAAGCTTCCTTGAACTGGTCTCATTTAATAAATGAAGCTATACATTTTCACTTAAATATCAGTTCAGTTCAGTTCAGTTGCTCAGTCATGTCCAACTCTTTGTGACCCCATGGACTGCAGCATGCCAGGCCTCCCTGCCTATCACCAACTCCCAGAGTTTATCCAAACTCATGTCCATTGAGTAGGTGATGCCATCCAACCATCTCATCCTCTGCCGTCCCCTTCTCCTCCTGTCTTCAACCTTTCATATATAAAACCTTAACTGTTCCTCAATTTTGACATGGCCCAGGAGGCCCTTTGTTCATTCTCCAACCTTACCTCCTTCCACTTTCTCCAACCATGGTG
Organism: Cervus canadensis; assembly: GCF_019320065.1. Classification (NCBI taxonomy): domain Eukaryota; kingdom Metazoa; phylum Chordata; class Mammalia; order Artiodactyla; family Cervidae; genus Cervus; species Cervus canadensis. Next base: position 33,273,935 of record NC_057410.1, on the reverse strand, counting down.
TCATCTTTTCAGTTCACTGAACACCTCAAGTCTATTCATTGTGCCTCGGGGCCTTTGCACATCCAGATAATTCTTCCTGCCCACCCCCCCAACCACCACAATCCATTTTTATATGGTTTCTAACATTTTTTTCCCTGTCACTTCATCTTGTTTATTTTCCTTATAGTGCTTATAAAAATTTGCAAAAAAAAAATATTTTTAAGTGTTACTTCTTATCTGTCTTCTTCAACTCCATTAGGCCAGATAACATCTCTAGCCAGTGGTTCATACTGTACATCATTGGTATTCTATATATATTTACTGAATGAATGAATGACAGGAATTTCTACTCAAATTTTTAGTTGATGCCTATACACTTACACCTTAATAATATCCCCTATATTCTAAATGCACACATATTTCCATAGGTAGGGGAATCATCACCCACAGTTCTCTAGGCATGTAAGCATTAGAATGATAAAACATTCTGCCAACATTCACTTACTAATACTTTTCAGATATGTTACCAAAATGGAGTGTGAGGCTTGAAGCTATCAATGTGATATTATTAATAAATATAATGATGAAATTTTTTTACTAAAAAGGACCTGTTCACTTAGTAGCATGGAATGTAGTACTTGTATCACTTCCCTACCTCCCTCAAATTATTTATTCCTTAAGTTACAGAAATTTCATAAACTTTATTAAATTTCATAAAATTTAAACTCAAATGAAATACTTTAACTTAGTAACAATCAATTTAATACTATTTCTTTCGTTTGGTTTTCATTCACGATGGAGAGCAGCCCGCATTTTTTCCTTAAAAGAAATCCATTCTTCAATTTTGGAAACATTAATAAACAATTAACTCATTTCTGAGTCATCACTAGCTCGTTTCTTAATCCCAATTTAAAAAAAAAAATCTTAATAAACATAGCCATGTTTTATGATGTACAAGACAAGCTAAAAGTTTTTTAATGCAAACCAAAATGTATCAGTAGACCGAGCATGGTCAGGGTGGTAGCAAGAAGAATACTTACTGCACCCAAACAACTTCATCAATTCTGGTTTCATGCAAGCTCATTCACGAGGCCTCAACCTTCCATCTTCAGCTACACACGCCTGAACTGCTGCCTTAGATGGTTCTGTGTTATGGGGAGCTGACAGAAAATACGGTCATTATATTAGATCTAGGGGTGACAAACTTTCCCTATAAAAGACCAGATAGTACTTTAGACTTTGTGAGTCACACGGTCTCTGCCACAACTACATGGACTACACATAAAAAGATACGAGTAGGAGTGTTATAATAAAACTTTATTTACAAGGACAGGTTATGGGCTGGATTTAGCCCGCAGCTGTAGTTTGCCAACCCCTGCATGAAATGATCACGACATAGATGGCTTTGTGAAAGGGAGTTAGCCATAGGGTAAATTCCAGGTCCACACACATCTATTAAACACCTACTAAATGTCAAGGGTTTCAGATAGTGTCATAACTAAACTTTACAACTGATCCATATTTGGTTTCAGATGTGAAACTGAAATTACCTAGCTTCTAAGTTCTATAGTGAGACCATGAATTCATTCTCCTCTAGGACTTAAGACCATGGAGTTTAACAACGTGGGCTTGAATCTTGCCTCAGCTGTTTATTAACTATGTGCTTTATGGAAAATGACTCGACCTTTGTGTGTCCCAGTGTCTTCACCTGCTTCAGACAATGGTCGTAAGGATTAATAAGCCACAAATAGTGTCTGGAACACCATCCTGTGCTCAATGCGTGTGGCCAGCTACAAAAACAATTCTGTAGACACTTAAGGCTCCAGAGAGTTCTCTCAAAGTTTCCACAAATATTTGACCCAAACAATGTTGTTTTTCACTATTTAAAACACTTGAATAAAAAGAAATGCATACCAAATTTAATCTATTTTCTTCTTCTATGTTTTATCTTGTGCTGTTAGCTTTTTTTGTGCCCAGATAGTAGAGCAAAGCTTTTCCTGTTCTTCCTGTTTATTTAAAGATTATGCAGTGAATTCAAGGTAAGACCATTTTTAACTACTTATCTGTGTGAATCAGAATTGTCTTCACATTGTGCAACCAAAGTTAAAAAAAAGTAGAAAGTTAGAAGTTGACATGGATATAAAATTCTCATTTCTAACTTTGTGTTAATCAGAAAAACTTCATTATTCTCAATAACTGACTTTATAATAAGTACATATTATAATTTACTTTAAAAAACCTTTATACCAAAAATGACTCACTGTTTTGTTTTGTTTTCTGTTTTAAATATTGAAGTTTCATGTCAGGTTTCCTTTGGAGCTAAAAAAGGCATTCCCCAACAAAAACATTTAACTTGAGCAGTTTGTTTCTTTAATGATTTTTTTTTTTTCAAGACCAAGGCTTGAAATCACTAGTATGAGAATGATTCTTATGTACCTTTAAAAAATCACACCCTGACAGTTAGGACAAGACAAAGAGTTACTAAAGAGAGTTCTTTAATCCCTCCACTCCCTCATCATCATCATTATGCTCAATGGCATCTATATATATTTTCTCCTTCGATCTTCCTGATAATCCTCTGAGTTTGCCGGGCAGGTGCCATTAGTCTCATTTTATATTAGGTTGCCCAAAAAGTTCATTTGGGTTTTTCCATTACACCATATGGAAAAACCCAAACAAACATTTTGGCCAACCCAGGACATGAGGAAGTTGAATGAGACTCAGAATATAAATAACTTCCCAAGACCACACTACTAAGCAAGTAGCAGAGTTAAAACTCAAATCAGGAGACTTACTGCTCCAGAGCTTTCCCCATCAGTTTTGATACCAAAGAGATGACTGGGATTTTGAAATGGTGCTTTGGAGGTTCAGAGGTCAACCCTCAATCCATTGCTGAGGCTGATGGAGATGTGGGCTCATCAAACACATCTTATTCCTTGGCGTTTTTCCTACATGCTGACCTAGCTCTCTAAGGACAAAGGCCAGCCTAAGCACTTGTAATGTGTGCTTTCATTATTTTTCTCGACTCTGTCTCGCCTTTTGCAAGAGTCATTTGACATAACATTTTGTTAAAAATCCACATGTAGGTCTTAAATTCAGTTCTGGTTATGGTCTCCTAGAGCTTATTTATGCCCTATGAGGGCAGGGGCAGTACTGGATATTTATAACACAGGGAGGTATCCAAATCATACCTGTGAATAAAAGTATCCTGGAATCAAGCATCACTCTACCATCTACTTTTTCTTTAGCTCTCTTTTCTTTCTTTTTTTTTTTTTTTTTTTGTTTCCAGGTGATTTTGAAATTTTGATCCTACTTCCCTCCAATTTTTTCTGTATATCATTGTCAGTGTAATCTCAAAGCCTCCAGGTTCTCCAGTGACTCTCCAAACAAGGTGAGATTCTCTGCCTGAGATTCAAGCTTCTCCAGGACATGGAAGGCCCTATTAGTATCTATGATGTGTCCTCTCCACAACCCTTCATCTACAGAGCTGCTCTGTGTCTTGGTCATTGCTTGTCTGTCTGCTGTTTCATTTCTCTCCACAGATCCAAATTCTACTCGTGATCTCAGATCCAACCCAACCTTAATTTTCCATGAATTCTTTCTTCCCTAGTAATTTTAGCCTTTAGAATTTTCATAATACAAATTTTGTCATACTTGATGATACTTGTATTATTAACATTTTATGGGTTAGTCCAACCTCTGTGGAGAACACTGGCAATCATAAAAAATTGCACCCACATTTCTCTACCTCCCACACTGTAAAATCCACTAAATTCTTCATAAAATAATTCATAGACTTAATTAAACTGAAATAAGCCCAAAGTACAGATGCAAAAAACTCAACATGTTTCTGAGATATGTCCAACCCATAGTCTGTGCTTATCTCAAGATAATTCTCCACTGTACTTTTAATAAAAGGGAAAGCTTTAATTTCATATTTTGTTTTTCCTCCTTTAGTATTGTCATTGTTATTGATATTTATAAGTAAAATATGCCACTGAAGTGTCTATAAACACCCAAGAATGAATTATAGCAAATATTTAACAACAGACTACCTTCTACTAGGTTAAACAAAACGAGTGATACATCAGATCATCAAACACCTTTCACCTGGAAAGAGAGCTAACAGTTTCCTTTACTGTCATCTAAAAGATTCGGGAAAGTCTAACTAAGACATCACAAAAGATTTCAATGAGTAGGGCATAATTCGACCTTTCACATCTCCTGTCTAGAGAGAAAAACTAAACATAGAAAAAGATACTCTCTGTAAGTCTTCAACCCTACATGTTTTTTAAAAAGTTACAGTGTGAATGAAAGGCAAATTTTATTTATATTTAAGAAATGAGAAGAGAGGAGTTGTAGGTTGTTAATATCAAGGAATATTTTGCCCTGTTCCAGAAGAAGAACATACATTTTTGTCTTCAAGTCAGTTTCTAAGTCAAGTTCCTTCAAAACAGGCAAAGTCAAGCCTTGGTTCTGGCTATAGACATGTGGATAAGTAGAGGGTGAGGAAGAGGGGTCTTACCCCTGCCATCAGTTTTATTTGTTCTGATATGTAATATTCTTTCTCCACCTGAAGTTGATGTCAGGGTGACTGGAAAGCAAGAACCTGGTTGACTGAGCAGAAGCAATCTGTTGTATTCCGTTCTTTGAACCCAGAGATAATCAAAGACTGTTATTTCATCTCCTGGCTGACCTAACAGTAGAGTGAAAAATGAGCTAAGAATGTGAGATAGCCAGATCATCTGAGTATATTTTAAAAAAAAAATCAGTGTGCCTCTTGAAATTGGTCAGACTTAGCTGATATGTTTTGTTTTCTTTATTAGTAATTTGGATTTTTTTCCTATATTCCAGACACCTCTGTTGCTGTGGGATTTAATCTATTGGGTAAGAGTAAATGACTTAAACTGTAATCATATTTACAAAAAGCACAGAAAAGATGTTAAGGCTGTAAACAACATAGAATTATACCCTGAGAATCTGGCTAGGCGAATTGGGACAGAACTCTATAAAAATTTAAATGTCTTCCTTGAATTTCTAATTGGAAACTGCTACTATATGAGTTGCTGTTCATTAGTCATTCCAGCCTTGGTCATGTAGTATTTATTAAGACTATCCCTCCCTTGGAGCATGGGAGAAAATGTTGACTAAACATATATTTTTAAGCAAAAGGGAAGTGGACTGGGTAGAATTTGCAAGACCTGACTTCCAGTCCCTGCACATCCCTGTGTGACCTTGGACAATCATCTTTACCTCTCTGGTCTATCTAGGGTAAACAAAAGATTGACTTAAGATAGAAATCCAAATTGTGCTCCGTTAGTGGGGTGGTTGTGAAGAGCAAAGCCTGCCTCAGGATATTCATACTCTCTTTTCCACTCCCTAGAATGCTCACCACCCCAACTTTACCCCCCCCCCAACTCTGACCCTACCTGCAGATCTGTGCATAGCTCATTCTTTCCCATCATGTAATTCTCTGCTATCATGTACTCCCTTAAATGGAGAAGGACACGGCAACCCACTCCAGTATTCTTGCCTGGAGAATCCCAAGGACATTGGAACCTGGTGGGCTACAGTCCATGGGGTCACAAAGAGTCAGATATGACTGAAGCGGCTGAGTCATGCACTCAGTCAAGCACTCCCTTACAAGTCCCTCCCACTACTGTTTAGCGCAGAGAACTCTTCTCAGTACCCTGTAATGACTATATGGGAAACTACTCTAAAAAAGTGGAGATATATATATATATACATATATATATATACATACATATATATATATATATATATAGCTAATCCACTTTGCTGTACTGTAGGAAAAAAACACAACATTTTAAGTCAACTATGCTCCAATAATTTTTTTTTCTAAAGTAGTACACACATAAAAAAGTCCCTCCGGGATAGTTCTTTCTAATACCTCCTCTTCCCTATCCCTTACCCTCCTGCATGCTTCTTGGCATTTATCATTACTTAGTACAAACATATATGTTTTTACGTATACCCTTTTTTGTTTGCTGTCTCTTTCCCTTGAACAAAAGCACTATAAGAGCAGGGATCTTGTCTGTTTTGTGTGTGCTTAAAACGGTACCCAGTATGTAGTAAGCATTTAATAAATATTTATTAGTTGAATGAATGGATGAATGAATCCTCACCTGGCAAAGATGACAATATACTAGGAGGGAATAGCAATTGCTCCATCTGGTTATCCAGTTTGCCATAGTCCCCACCATTCCCACTGTGTTTCTAACACTGGGTTCGTTCATTATTGGAGCTGTGCTTCTTATACTTCACCACTTTTCCACCATTAATGTTCCTGCTTGTTCTATATGGGTATTTTCATTTATGACATGATACTCCAGGGAGGCCCACACTCCAGGTCCAAGATGTGTTTGGGCAGAAAAAAGTCTGCTGCTAAAAATAATTTGAAGACTCCTAGACAAGAGGACCTTTCAAATCCCTTCCAGCTCTAACAACCAGTGAATTCATGCCTTACAGCCATTGAGATCTATAAGTATGAAATACAAGACGCATGTATTCAACTCTTCATAGCCTCCTTTAAATGTTTTTTTTTTTCTTCTTTTTTGAGTCAATCCCTGCAGGAGCCGACCATGTGAGCCCATTAAGAGAACAGTTCATTCCCACCTGCCGCCTGGAGCCAGCCAACAATCTTAGTTTCACCACTCCATTCTTGATTATGTACAGCCATTCCAATCCTGAGTGGCAGGATTTGCAAAGACAGCTGTTGGGCTCCACAAACATTTGGAGGAGGGGGAAAATATGAGGTAGGTTGCTGCATTCTTCTACTCTTTTTTTAACTGAAAGAAACAGCTGCGAGCTTCACACGGAGGATGAAGTAAACAAAAGCTCTGATGCCCAGCGCCATTCAACAGCCAACATTCAAATGCATTTTCCCCACCACGGATGTCGACGTCATTCAAATCCCCCTAGGCTCAGTCCCCCCGACAGCGCGCAGGGGAATTGGGGTCTTTGCATGCAACGTTCCCTCGACCAAATGCTGCCCACGATGTGCAATTCACTCCAATCAAAGGAGGGTGATTCAAGTCCCCCGACTCCATCAGCATTCCATTACTGGTTATCGCACACAGCGTTGTCGAGTCTCAGCAACCTCTGCGCACCGGGCAAACGCGCAGCGTTAATCTCTGACAGGCAAGCGTTCTTAGGTTCAGCGGCAGGAGCTTTTGCAAACTGTGCTGGGGCAGTAGATCTCTTATAGGAAAGTCAAGGTATGTTTAGAGGAATTCTCTGGTTCAGCCGTGGCTGGCTCATTTCTTTTGTTTCCTCTTCCCTTTTATTTGCTTATACAGAAAACAGAGTATTCATTTATTTCTCCCTCCCCCCACCATCCCTCTTAACTGCCAGGGCCATCTGTCCATATGAAACCGTCTTTGGTTGCACAGTTTTGAATCCAGGTGACAATCAAAATGAAGCAGTGATTGTCTTCTCTGAAGGGATTAAACATTTTTGAAAGCCTTTGTTTGTGTTTGTTTCAAGTTCTCCAGTTGAAATACTGTACTCCTTGAATGGCAGGGAATAAAGCCTGTGAGCTGATGTATTGAATAAGTGTGTTAAGCAGGGGCACTGTTTTCTAAATACTCTAAAATTAAGCAACTTCTTTTTAAAATGGAACTTTTGATGTTTAACAGAGTTATGTTTTCAATCTCTTTGACTTGGTTTAAAATTAAAATTCTTTGTTTTCATGTGTGCCACTTAAGGCAGCTTGGTTGGCAAGTAAATGTACTGGAAGAAAAATAATTCCTTTGTGCCCTGACTCCATAAATTCGGTAACTTAATATATCCAGTATACACATACACATAAGATTTTTAGTCAAAGATATTCACAGATAGGATAAGGAAGAAAGAAAGACTTTGTCTACGGGATTCTTTTATCCTCTTATGTTTCATGTCACCCAATTTATGCCTTTTTTTTTTAAACAAAGCCATTGCTACTCTAAGAAGTATTGATTCTGTCTAGTTAAACATGTCAAGTCAGAAGAAATGATCAATGGATTATTTCTTCAAAACATTTATTCCCTCAATAGAATCTGCAGATTTTATAATCTCAAAGAGGCAGATACAGGAGTCAAAGGAGGAAGATAAAATTTGAAATATAACCATCTTTTTTTTTTTTCACATCTATAAATGAAAACCCAAGTTAAGAAATATCGTCTTCTAGGTCTCTTATTCTACCTCTCTGTATTATCATCACATTTGATTGTTGCTGCTGTGTGAAGGAACAGGAGATGGCCTTCCTCAAATATCTGGGTGTTAAATTCAGTTCCTCTCTTAAGTAAATTGGGTTCAGTCAGTAGTGACTCACTGCCCCTGAGTCCCAGGAACCATTATCAGCAAAGGCATTCACCATCAAGGAAGACAAACACATATTCTCCTATGGGTCCATCCTTCCAACCATCTCCTGGACTCTGGTAGCCTTTCCTGAGTTAAAGATCTCCCTAAAAACACTCACGGTCATATCTTATGATGCTCAGGAAAGGCTCAAGTCCTTATAAATCCCAGATGCACCAGAAGGAAAACCACTTTGAATAGATGATTTCCATGATCTCCGAAATTCAAATACACAGTATTTCTTAAAATTAACGGACATCAGCATGAGAGGTTCAGCATGGGATCAACTCAAGAGGAATTTATGACTAAAGTACCAACAATGCTTACTATAATACAGGACAAGGCAAGAGGGAACCCCAGTAGGTCTCTGCAACAGAACTGCAGGCATCACAAGGCTAGTGCCCCAGGTCATTGCCTCTCAAAGTCTCCTATTAGAAGAATGATAAGCTGGCGTTTGCTGAGGGCACCCTCCAGAACTGCGCTGATATGTGGTATTTTTAATACTCACAAGTCTGCCAGGTAGGAATGACGTGCATTTTTTTTTCAGATTAGGAACCTGAGTCATAAAAAATGTGGCCCTGGGCCACACAATTTTATAAATATCACTTTTTTAAAAAACTTTTTTTGGAGTATAGCTGCTTTACAATGTTGTGTTAGTTTCTCCTATACTGCAAAGTGAATCAGCGGTACATGTACATATAACCCCTCTTTTTTGAGATTTCCTTCCTATTTAAGTCACCACAGGGCATGTGCTCTACAGTAGGTTCTCATCAGTTATCTACTTTACAAAGAAGAGATAAATATCATTTTTTAAAAATAGCATAGAGGATATAAAAGAATCACCTTTTCAAAGGAGTCGTATAGAACTTAGAGTGCCAATTTCATCCATAGCTTAATATATTCCTGAAAAGTAAGGGTTTGGGGAGAGCTAAATTAATTCCTTGCTTTGTCCTAGGGTGCCATTTATGTGTTCTTTTGAGGGGCATTCATTTCATATACTAAATACTTATCTGAAAGGATCATTGCCTTATTCCAATATGTGCTAATTTGTGGGGAGAGGTTTATGTATTGGGGGAATTCAATCCATTCCTGAATTTTACCCAGGAAATGAAAGCCAGATGTTTTTGGACATTTGTTATTTGCTTGAAGTAAAAGCCTAGGTTAAGATAAGAGAGATATATTGATTGGCTATTGCATCTTCCCCTGGAGAAAGTGAAACTTTACATATCTTACATTTTATCATACCTTAAAACTTCAGGATGGACCTTAATAAGAGCAAATTTTTTTTTTAATGTCCTTTTCCCTGTAGATGGCAGGGATGGAAAGATGTATTCAATTATATTAACAGAGCTCTCAATTAATTTAAATTCAAAGTGAAGCCCCCCTGAGAGTCAGGGACCTTGAGAAAAAGCCCTCTCTAGGAGAGTTCACCGTCAGGTTCACAGAGAGGCCATGGTTCTCCTGCACTCCCGGGGCGGATCTGTGGATTCCATCTCAGGCAGCCACACTTCAACAGTAAGAGGAGCTCGCTGAGTCTGTCCACGTGCGTCTGCTGGCTCGCCCGTCTGTCTGGCATCTCTGTGCCCCTCCTCTTCCACACTCCCTTCCAGGACCTTCCCAGCCAAATAAGCTGTCCTTCCAAATATGACCCTAACTCATGCAACAGCTGGAGGCGAGAACAAAACAGACTGAGCTCATAAGAAGTGTATTAGCTTTGAGTCCTCTTTTTTTTTTTTCCAGCACTAAAGGATGTTTGGAATATACATCTAAGGAACTTTTTCAAAAAATTTCATTCATAAAGATTGTTGAAGGATTTCTCAGAGTTTCAGCTTAGCAGATCTTTTGGAAGGTATGAATGCCTGGTTTATTATTTCTCCATCTCCTGTTTCTGAGCGTGGGGAGGACAGAAGACTCACAGCTGGCTAGCCACACTTCTCCTTAGAGATGCTGATGATCTCCATCATCATGGTCCCTGGCCATTCTTTGGAAGAACTAAGAGACACTATATTCGTGAGATAACTGGACCATGCATTGAAGACCCAGGCTTTCTTCCTTCACTTTCCCTTGAAACTGTCTTCACTCTGAGAGTCAAAGAAGCAATCTATTATACATTTAGGGAAGTACTGCAAAATCTGTACAAATAAGGTGCATGCTCTGCCTTCTTCATATAGTTTAGTTCTGACTCAGGGGACTTGGGAAAAAAAACTCAAAACAACTGAGTCATGGTGAGTTTCTTTCTTTTTTTTTTTTGGTAGGTAGATCAGGGGAATCCCAAATACATAGTATATCATACGTCAGCAAGACATTATGACAAACTCTGGTCTTGATGCTCCTAACGGAGAGTTTTTTACTCAATTAAAGTTCATGTGGGGAAGTGGCTAATGTGTGGGGCTGAGCTTGGTCCTTGGCCCTATTCCTGATTGGAGATCACAGAACCAGGAAGGGCAGGTAACACATCTGAATGACTGGATCAGGATTCAGTAATAACATAAGAGCACAACACGTGGACCAAACACAAGATGATAAAATTTAGCAATGCTAATTATGAAATTCTGCATTTAAGTTTCAAAAAGCAATATAGTTTTGGGGAAGGAGAAGCCAAACTTAATACTGGCTAAAAATATTTTGGAGATTGCTATTGTCCATCATCAGATGTGATGTAACCTCCAAAATATCCCAAGTAATCTTAAACTGATTTAACAGTAAAAATAACATCTGGCATTTACTGAATACCTCTCTGTGCTTAGGGAGGAAACCTATAATGATGGTGTAACTATTCCCATTTTACAGATGAGAAATGGAGGAGACGGAGTAACCAGCACTAGGTCAAAATGGCTAGCAAATAGCAGAGTCAAGACTTCAGTCAAGGCTGGGTGCCGTTCATGAAAAAAATTTTTTAAGAACTTTGCATTAGCTACTCATATCACCTATGAAAAATGTTATTTATCTTAAGGAAACAAAATTAAATGAAAACATTAATGAGCGTCTGGAGAAAGATGACTGGGATGGTAAAGAGTCTGGAAGTCATGCAATAAAAGGCATAGTTGAAGAGATAGTAAACATTTAACATGAAAAATAGAAGATCTAGATGGATATGGAAGATATCTTCAAAAACTTAAGACCTAAAGGGTAAACTGGAAGCTACAGGCAGATTTGAACCCTAAAAAATTTTCCAACAATAAAAGTTTCATTACACACAAGGGAAGAAAAAGCTCCAAAAGGACTGAGCACATTCCATCACTAGAAGTACTCAGCAGATGTAGAGACCTTTCCAGTAGGGTTGTTCCAGAGTGAAATTGTGCTTTCGGAGATATTTAGCTTAGCTGAGGGATCCCTAATTTGAGTTCCTTAGGTGAGCTTCATGAAGTCTTGAATCTCTAGAAATTATATGCAAAATTTATATGTCTGTATCAGTTCTGTTCAGTTCGGTAGCTCAGTCACGTCTGACTCTTTGCGACCCCATGGACTGCAGCACTCCAGGCTTCCCTGTCCATCATCAACTCCCAGAGCTGCCTCAAACTCATGTCCATCAAGTCAGTGATGCCATCCAACCATCTCATCCTCTGTTGTCCCCTTCTCCTCCTGCTTCAATCTTTCCCAGCATCAGGATCTTTTCCAATGAGTCAGTTCTTCGCATTAGGTAGCCAAAGTATTGGAGTTTCAGCTTCAGCATCAGTCCTTCCAATGAATAGTCAGGACTGATTTTCTTTAGGATTGACTGCTTTGAACTCCTTGCTGTACAAGGGACTCTCAAGAATCTTCTCCAACATCACAGTTCAAAAGCGTGTGTGTGTGTGTGTGTGTGTGTGTTCACCATCCCCCTCCCAGAGAGATGGTGCATATATTTCTTCAGATCCTCAAAGCAACGCTATAAAATCTGAACCAAAAAATGGAGTCCCCTCTAATTCTGCAATTCTATTATTCTGTTTTGTAAAACCAGTCTGACCCTTCACAGAGGTGTACCCCCCAAAACTGTATGATTGATTTAATGCTAGGGACAGAGGAGAATGAACAAATTCAGGAAAACTTCAACATTTTGAGCCTAGTAACTGAGAAGCTGCTGATACTATTGAGAGATAAAAAGGTTGAAGCAAGAGGTCTATTATCAGAGGAAGATAATTAAGTAGAAATAAATGGGCAGACTGAAGCCTGTCTAAGACTCCAGCACTGAGTATGTATCCCAAATAGTCTTTTACTTCATGGCAGAAAAACGCTGAAATTAAAGATGTATATATAAATAGAGAAAAACTACTCAAAATTTAGAACCATGAAATGTTATAACTCTAACTAGTCTAGAGATCACTTACTTCAATTCTCTAATGTTATAACTGAAGAAACCACGTCTTAGAAAAAAACTAAGAGACATACTCTCTATCACAGTACCCTGATTGCCAATCCAACTCTATGTCTACAAATTTAAGGGGAAACAAAATCCAGACTTCTAAAACATTCAAATCTGGAATAAAGATACCACTTGAATTTTCCAGGGGGAAAAAAGCTAATCTTAACTACATATAATACACAAAGATCCACTTTGTTATGGTATAAGGCAAGACCATAACACTGCCCCTTAAGAGTTTTAAAGTATGAATTCCACTCTTTAGCATGCTCTGGCGTATTTTCACAGTATTTTTAACCTTGGTCTTCATAGTCTGATTGACATCAAGAAAATTACATGGATTCCTAAAGAAAAGGGAAGCCATATAGCTGTGCTTTTTAGTGTTGGTGAACTAACCACACAAGTCTTTGGGTTTTCTTTCAGATGTTTTATTTACTTCTTAGAACAGAAAAAGACTAGTTGGAGATGCACTGATGCCTGAGATGGTCTTTGGTTGTGTCTCTACCAGCCATGCTGGGCCACATGAAGTTCCCCCAGGCCCAGTTCTGACCCATCTTTACTATATATATATAAACTAAACTAGTGGTTTATATATATATATAAAACCACTATATCATTTTTTTAAAAATCTATCTGATAAGGTCAAGGTGAGGTTGAGATAAGAAAAGTTTGGAACGAGTCTCATTTGAGACTTATTTCCTGAGAAAACAAATTGCTTTTCATAATCTGAAAATGTATGGAATTTTGACATGCAAGTTTGTGTGTGTGTGTGTGTGTGTGTGTGTGTGTGTGTGTTCATTCACCTTCTGAGGGATTCAAATTGAGTAAAACTGTGGTTGGGGAGTGGCCGAAATGACCCAGGTGTCAGCTACTATAACTGATTCTTTAAATATTAAACCCAAACCCAGACTCCATGTTCTAACTCATACTGAAGCTTTATATGGCCTTGGAGTAGAGGTATAGTGATCTCCTGGGAGTGGCAAGGTCCAATTAAAATTCAGTTCACTGTCTTTAGGAAAGACATAAGCAGCTATATATCCTTTGAGAGAGTCTTAGGAAATACACACCTGAGCTTTAAATGGCTACTCATTTGACTGTGAAGTTGAATTTCAATTCATCTGGGAGACAGAGCATGAGAAAGAATTCAAATAACAACGCTCTGTATTTCCTGGAGTGTTACCAGGGAGAAAAGAGCTCCTGGAAAATGAACGCCTTACACATTTGCAGATATTACCAGCCACTTATAAAAACATGACTATTGTTACGTCTAAAAGTCATTCCTTTTAGGGGATGCCTTAGAGTGAACTGAAATGTGGCTGACATTTCTACCATTTGATAAAATGTTTTTTTTAATATGATGTTTAAGTTCTCTTAGTTAAAGAGAGAGAGAGAGAGAGAAAAGGAAAAGGAAAGAAAAAAATCTATAACCCAGTATTTATAAGCAATTCCAGGCACTTCACCCATAAAATAACTCCTGGGAAGATATTATACTTCTAAACACAAAAGCTATTAGCAGCCTTTTCTAATTCTCTTTCAGTTTAGTAAGGGAATTGTTGACTCTATTTCCTATATAAAAAGACAAAAATATACAACAGATTGAATAGAAAACATACAGACAAATGCTTTCCATTTCATCCATCAGCTGACTACTAAGATGAAACACACCCACAATGTATGTATAAGAGTTTCCCCACTGCCACCTCACTCAGAGGTTCTTCAACTTCCTTCTCTTTTTTATAGCATGGGGCTAATGTATTTTTTAAAATAAAAAAGATAAGCTATTATATTGCTTCAAAGCTACTCTGTCTCACTGCCCCCACTTCAAATTCTGATTGACTGTCACTGATTTTATTTGAGACCACTGACAGATTGATGAAATAAGATGGACAGGTATATCATATACCCATATTTAGGTATAAAATGGCATTGTCCTAGGAGTGGTTTAGTTACACAGCCCACTTACTCCTTCAACAAATGTGCTGAACAGTAGTATCAGTTAAGGCAATGCAAATGGACATATTATGTAAACCCTCACATTTCAATGGGCAAATTTTAATACCATAAAGGTTTAATTATCATTGACAGAAGTAGTGCAATGAGAGTGACTTAGATTCAGAGTCAGAATCCCTTCTCCCTGTGTCTCTTGCACCTTCTAGAGCCTCAGAGTCTTCCACATTTATCCCAGATAAGAGAAAAATTTCTTGTGAAGGGTCCCCTGCTTGTAACACCTTCTGCTCACACATTATTAAAATGAACAAATCACACAGTCACCCCTAGATGTGAGATGGATGTGAAGTGTATTTCCCAATGGGGCAGCCACCTTCCAGTGACAGCTTCATACTCTGGGAATGTTTACAATACCTATGATAGGACACTGTGCTGGGCATTGCAATTTTCAAAAATAAATCAAACTGGGATCTTGTGTTCCAGCAGCATGCACTTGAGCAAAATTTTCCAAGTATCTTATTTCATTATCAATAATAATGGCTAATATGTATTAAAAGTTTGCTGTATGTCAAGCTCACATGGATCCAGAGGGTATATAGGTGGTATTTCAGGACTCAAACCCTGATTAAATGTTCATATCCATGTTCTTACCTCCTGACCTCCGCTTTTTTCTAATCACTTGAGGCAGGACTCAAGTCTGGTTCTCCTAAAAGTTCCTTTCACAGCGCAGAGCCCACACCAGACAATTATAGCAAACAGAACCCTGGCACCTACTGGGACTTGGGTAGCTGTTGGCCAGACATCAGGGCCTGACTTCAACTCACAAAAAGCTGTACGGAATCTAGAAAAATTGTACTGATGAAGCTATCTGCAGGGCAGGAACACAGGCACAGAGGAAGAGAATGGACTTGTGGACATGGGCGGAAGGGGAGGTGGGGGACGAATTGAGAGAGTAGCATTGACATATATACACCACCTTGTATAAATCAGACAGCTAGTGGGAGGCTGCTGAATAGCCCAGGGAGCTCAGCGCGGTGCTCTGTGATGACCTAGAGGGATGCAGTGGAGAGTGGGAGGGAGGCTCAAAGAGGGAAGGGATATATGTACACATATGACTTATTCATGATGTACAGTAGAAGCTAACAAACATTATAAAGCAACTATATCCCCCCAAAAAGGGGGACAAATAACCACAATAACCTATTAAAGAAAGATTTTCTAAAATATGGGGTGCCTAGACTAAAAAACTGATTAATCATTTAGAAAGAAAAGCTGAGTCAATTGAGATGGATATGCTGATTTACTTGAGTAGAAAAGCCCATGAGCATTAATGGGAAAACAAGTCATTTTTAAAAGTCCTCACAAGAGTGCAGGATGCCCAAGGCAGGTCAACACAACACTTTAACCATGGTGTTCTACTATATTCTTCCTGCACATCCACCCTCAGTGGACATGCTTCCACATGATCCATTCCCAATTTGACCGCTTTTTCTCTCAAAGAAACAAAGACAGAATTTCTCTAACTCTGGTTTCCTATGACAATTCTCTCAGATTTTAGGGGCAGGGTTTCCTAAGAAGGAATTTCAGATATAGAACAGTCCTTGATTTGAAGCAAAAAAGGTATGGATTCTAGTAAGGGATCTTCATATGCATAAATAACTTGAATATTAAGATAGATTGGGGATAAATACCTATGTGTAGTGAGATTCTATCAGGGGACATGCTATGAGAAAAATGTCCTATGTCTATCAAAGGACATGCTACAGAGTCAAAGCTGTGGTTTTTCCTGTGGTCATGTATGGATGCAAGAGTTGGACATAAAGAAAGCTGAATGCTGAAGAATTGATGCTTTGCCATTGTGGTGTTGGAGAAGACTCTTGAGAGTCCCTTGGACTGCAAGAAGATCAAAGCTGTCAATCCTAAAGGAAATCAGTCCTGAATATTCATTGGAAGGACTGATGCTGAAGCTGAAACTCCAATACTTTGGCCACCTGATGTGAAGAACCGATTCATTGGAAAAGACCATGATGCTGGGAAAGATTGAAGGTAGGAGAAGAAGGGGATGACAGAGGATGAGATGGTTGGATGGCATCACCGACTCAATGACATGAGTTTGGGTAAACTCCGGGAGTTGGTGATGGACAGGGAGGCCTGGTATGCTGCAGTCCATAGTTTCGCAAAGAGTCAGACACAACTGAGCGACTGAAGTGAACTCAACTGATCAGAGGACAGCAACTACATGCAGTTCTGCAAAAAGAAGTGAATTTTAGCTAGGGCTTTTAGAAGCATGTAAAATGAATGGAACTGACCATACGCTGAGAAAATAGGAAATTGCCATTTGGAAACATATGATCTGTTCAGTTACTCAACCAACAAATAAGTTGAGTGTCTCTCTGCAAGGTAGGGTGTAAAGTGCAGAGGGGAGGAGGGACTTTAAAAGTGTGCAAGACAGCATCTGCCCTCAATGAGGTTAGCAGCTAAGAGCAAAACAGAGGAGAACAACTGGCATGTATGGAACACCCACCTGTTCCTGGCAACGAGCTAGATGCATCAATTGTATTATCTCATTTGGCACTAACACATGTAAACCACTCAGCCAGGTGCCTGGCACAGAAAGAGAGCAATGGTGGTAGCTGTGATTTCAATGCCAATTTTATGTGGAGGCTATTATCATCTCTGCTTTCAAAATATATATTTAAAATCCCTTAGCTGGAGAGATCAGACATAACAGAGATGCAAAGTTCAAACATTCTGGGAAAATGGTGGCCCAAGCACCCACCCTGATGCCCCCCTCTCCTGTCTTCCCACTCCATTCCAATTCTAATCAACTTCTCCCTATATTAAGCAGAGCATCTTTGGGGCAGGGTGATGGGTGGGGTCTGGAGGATGCATGTCAAACCTCTCATCTGTGAGCGTCCACCTGGAGACAGTGAGGCCCTGCGGGATCTGCGAACCCTTACAGGATAGTGTGGCCGCTTGAGGGATAGTCTGAAGGGTACCTGCTGGTCTCTTTCACTTTGGGGAAGCTGCACAGATGGGCTCAAGTCCTCTCTGCCCTTGAGGCTGATCGACCACCTTGCAGCTTTGTGGGAAAGTGACTTCCTTGTGACAATTTGCTAACAGGAACCAGGACTGATATAGCTCCCTCCATTCCTGCAACTCAAGGTCCTAAATGCTAAGCCAGACAATTAGAAGCAGGGGTCAGTAGTGAAGATAATGAACACCCCCAAGGGGACTTAGATCAGGGAAAAACAATCCACACACCAAGATGAATATTTTCTGTTAACATAAAACTTCCAGAGGATACAGAAAACCACTTTAACAAAGAATAAAAAACACACTTACAGAAATGTAAAAGCAGCATTAGAATAATTTTCTGGCACTCAAAAACACAGTCTTTAAATTTTAAAAATTTAATTGAGTTAAGGAAAAGATAATCCCAGATGAAGAAGGCTCCCTAACAGTATGAGGCAGGATATGGTAAATGCCCAGGGAGTAGTTTGAATTCTCAAACTGAGCTGGCCATTAGTCTTACCTGAGAAGCCTGTTAAAAATACAGATTTTCAACTTACTCAGCCCTAAAAAATCAGAAACTCTCGAAGTAGAGCCAAAGAAACTGCACTTTTGTTTGAGGTGGGCAGTGCTCTTGTTTGATGAGCACTGATTATGGGGAAGTGTTGAGATTGGAGCAAACACAGAATAAGTTAGATCACCAGCCTGTGGGGGTGGTTGAAAGGGAGCTGAATTTGACTATGATGGATGGGTAGTGTTTATAAATGGTGTGATGGTCTAGTCACTAGGTCATGTTCAACTCTTATGACCCCATGGACTGTAGCCCACCAGGCTTCTCGGTCCATGAGATTTCCCAGGCAAGAATACTGGAGTCAGTGGGCATTTTCTTCTCCAGGGATCTTCCCGACTTAGGGATCGAACCCATGTTTTCTGCATTTCAGGTGGATTCTTTATCAACTGAGCCATAGGGAAGTCCATTCAGGGTTTTTAAATAATGGTTTACAAATATGAAACAAAGATTAACGAATGTTTGGTTTGCACGATCTCCACTTTTCATGGAATAGTCACAAACCTTTGTCATGATTGCAGAGCAAATTATCAAGTCTAAAACTTTCTTAGGTATAAGTCTAGTCTTAAATAATGTAAAACACTTTGGAGAAATAAATTGAAGTACTTCAACTTTGAAAAAATTTTAAAAGCCTGAGCTCAGCCTGTCACTCTGTGATGACCTAGAGGGGTGGGATGAGAGGAGGGAGACAGGCTCAGAAGGGAGCGGATATATGTATTTATATATGTATATATAAAGCTATGACTGATTCATGTTGTTGTACAGTAGAAACTAATACAACATTATAAAGCAATTATCCTCCAATTAAAAAAATTTTTAAAAAGTCTGGGCCCATCAAGTCCACATTTCCCTCACTCTGTGTTTAATAACTAAAATAATGCAAGTTAAATTTTTGCAGTCTTATTTTTTTTTAATCCCTACACTAACAAGTGTCCATTTCTCTCCCAGCGTTCCATTTCAACAAAGATGGATCACCAGGTTAGCAAGGTATGAGGGAACAACAGTAGGAATAATGGAGGCCTTGGAAGGCAAAGGTGAAGTGGTGTGCTCAGTTTAATAGAATCACCTTTCCATATTTTTCTCCTGCATTTCCTGAACCACAAAGGTAGACAACATAGCACTGTTTGCCCTTTTTCCCTTCCACAAGTGGCTTCCAGCATCACTGAAGTAAAACATCAGGAATCAAAGGATTCATGGATCAAGAGAGATGGCTTCTGATCATTTCCAGTAAGTCCTACCCTGGGAGCTGATTTTTTTCCAGGAGATGTGATGGATTTGAAGGAATGCATTCAAAAATTTTCACCACCCCCCAAGTTCCACCCCCACCCTGCTCTTATTTACTGAAAAAGCCAAACTCCATGAGGCTGACCTTCCAGTATCAAGACCCACAGCATGACTACTTCCTCCAGAGAAGAGAGCCCAACATTGCCTGCGTCAGAACCACACAATACCAGTCTCTCGAAATCCTCTGCAATGAATGAAAAGCACTCTGTTATCAAATTTGAAATGAGATGCAGACTTTGCCCTCTCTCTGAGGGCCCCGGGTCACATTAGCATGTGAGATTAGCATCTGAGCTTCTTTCGGTCCTGTAGCAGAAAAACTCTTTTAACTCTTTTAACTCAGAATTTCCCAAATTTATTTAACCACTGGTATGAAAATAGTTTGCTAGGGCCACTGTAAGAAAGTACCCAGAGATGGTTTAAACAACAGAAATGTTTTGTCTCCCAGTACTGGGGACTAGGAGGCCAAGATGAAGGTGTGGGCCGAGTCAGTCTCTTCTGAGTGTTGTGAGGGAAAGATGTTCCAGACCTCTCTCTGGGGCTTACAGATGTCATCTTCATGTTCACATGCTGTTCTCCCTGCATGTCTGTCCATGTCTGAGCACCCCTTTCGGTAAGACACAAGTTATATTGGATGAGAGTCGACACAAATGACCTCATTTAAACTTGATAACCTCATAAAACCGTCTCCAAATAAGGTCACATCCTTAGGCTCTGAGAATCAGGACTTTTGGGAGGGGAGGGGACACAGTTCAACTCATTACACCCCTCGATCCTCTGTCCAAATATCATCTGCAGCACACATGCTGGGAAATGTTACTGCGACCTCCCAGGTCACACTCTGTCTCAGTCGTTCCCAGATGCCATTTGCAGAACACACACAGAGTCACTGGGATGCTTTTAAAGATTCTAGATTCTTGGGTCTCACCTCCACAGATTGAAATTCACTAGATCTACGGAGCAAGTCAGGCACTTGCAATAGTAAAACCTGCCCAGGTTCAGATGTGTAACTAGATGGGAGTTCTACTGCCATTCAGCACTCTCCTATTATTTTGAGACATGATTTGAGCCGGACATCTTAGAATAGCTGCATGAAAATTGTAACTCTTCTTAAAAAGGTATGAACACAGGATTGTTTCCTCATCTCTGGCTTTCATCCTATCTTATATCTGCCTCCATCACAATACAAACTATTTAGAGTACATATAGAGACCCTGTCTATTCTTCTTTTTTATGCTCAGTGCCTATCAGAGAGATGGCACGTAATGAGCATTTAAAAAGTGTTCACTGAATGAGCAAGTGCCTAAACAACCAATGTACAATGGTTTTACTGGCTTTTCTTTAAAAGTTCTTAATGTTGGCATATATGTAAGAGACTTCATCTATGCTTAATTTTAAAACATAACCCACACAATCTTCTTCCACTGCCTTTCTTTATTGCAGCCCTAATAAGGGCCTTTAGTTTTCAAGACATTTCATACTTTTTCTAGCCTTTTTGGCACCTGCTATGTTGAAATCTTCTCTCTGCCCACTTCACCCATCCCACCCCCAAATGTTTCCACTCTTTCCTAACCAATATTGGTCCTGCCCTTCAAATGTCAAGTGGTGGCCCTGTTAAGCATTTTCATACAGTGTTTTGGTTTTCCACTGAGACACTGGTTATACTTGTGAAAATTAGTTCAAAGGCTGCTCCCTTCACCAAATTCTAAGCTACATGTGGGCCAGCTTCATGTCTGTCATGTTTATTTCTGAAACTACAGAGGCTTACACAAAGTATGAACTCAAATATCAATTGAGTGGTTCTGTACTTTATGGTGGTAACATGCGGAGCTTCTCTAGAGAAGGGACTAAGTTTAACTCATTTTTCTATTTTTAGCAACTGGCCTGATGCCTAGAAGACAATGTTTTCAATAAATTTCTTTAAAATTGTTAGGGCTTTTATTTGCATCTTTGTTTATTTACTTTTGCCTAGATGACAGCCTGGGATAGAAATTTACGACAAAGAATAGATGTTACTGAAAATATAAAGATAGATTTGCTCTCTTGTCATTAAAGTCCAAACTTAAAATATCTTAAAAACAAGAATAACAGGAAATGTTTAACAGAATCAAGTCACCCCAGACAGTCTGATATGCTTCTAAAAAGCAGAAGGTAACAGTAAATGAACTAATGTTTTAAAAGTCAGTTTTCAGATTGCCAAAAGACCATTTGAAATGCAGCATTTGACAGTCATCTTCCATAAAACTGGAGTATTTGTGAGGTGATTCCACCAGTTTACTATTTCTAAAGGCAGAAACCCCCCGAGGACACATATATAGTGACAGCTCTTTGGGACTGTGGCAACGACTAGACTTCAAGTCACAAAAGTGACTGGAACTTTGTGGGGCACACATCTCTCCTACTGAGGATGCTACTGTTTTTAACTGTTACGTTTTGTTCTTTCAGTGACAGTCCACAGCAGACAAATTGTTTCTTCTATAATATTGAAAATTGGCTTCCTGGTAACTTGCTGTTCCTGCCTTTGTACAATTATGTAAGGTAAGGGGAACAAGCACCTGTTGTGGTAGGGAACGTGGAAACATCTCTGTGTCTCTTCCTAATATTCCCAGTGAAGGTCACAGGGAATGGAGGAGGAATTTTGCATTGGAACCAAGCTACCTCCTTAGAAGGAGAGAGGGTATAATTCCAACCATTTTCCTTGAAGATTAAATGGACTTTCAAATCATTAATGGATTGGGATGATATGTGAGCCTCTTGGCAGTAAAAGGAACCAAAGAAGGGGCTCTTTCTTAGGGAAAAGATGTCTGGATTAGTTGTACACCTCTAAGTCAGGGCTTGGAGGTTCTGGCACAGAGTGGCTAATGCTGGAGGCACCTCCTTTAAATATGAAAGTGTCAGATAAATAGCTGAGCCCCTCGGAGAGGCCAAGATCATCCTTACCTGAATCACCAAGGCTCTGGCCCAGAAAGGCCATAACCACAGCTATAGTCACTTGTTGGCACTGAGATACTGTGAAAGCCACAGCCACCTCTGGTGGATCAGAGTCCCCTCTCTCTTGCAGCACTGGCCTTTTTGTTCTAGACTGAGTCCTGAGATTCTGGGTTACAGAAAGAGAAAAGCCTCAAGGGAGAGAAAAGCGAAGGTTATAGTGATTCAATTTTTTTCTTTCCTTTTTTTTTTTTACAATGTCAGCTTTCTTCAATACTCAAGGCTGATGAATGGACCATTTGACCACAGTGGCAAAGAACGAATTATTGTCACTCTTAGAGTTTCTCATTACTACCATAACAAATTAACACAAACATAGTGGCTTAAAAACAATACAAGTTCATTATTCTACAGTTCTGGAAGTCGGACGTCCAAACTGGATCTTACTGGGCTAAAATTAAAGTTTGTTGGAGCTGTGCTGCTTCTAGAGGGTCTAGGAGAGAATTTGCTTTGCTGGCTTTTTCAGGTTTTGGAAGCTGTCTACATTTCTTGCCTGGTGGCCTCTTCTTCCATCTTCAAAGTCAGTAATGTAGCATCTTCAAAACTCCCTTTTCCTCACCTCTACCTCTCTCCTTTCTCTGTTTCCAGAGTCACATTTCCTACTCTTTTTAATCTGAGCCTCTTGCCTCTCTCTTAACAGGACCCACCCCAAAAATTAGGATAGTTTCTCCATCTCAAGGTCTGTATCTTTCATCACATCTACAAAGTCCCTTTGGTCATGTAAGGTAACCTATTCACAGTTTCCAGGCACTAGGATATAGACATACTTGATGGAGATACATTATTCTGTCTACCATATGCACCCTTCATCATTTTAGCAATGAATGACATCACCTCAGCAGGCAATAGGGCTCTTTAAAAGGGCAATCTCTGGTCAGTTCAGTTCAGTTCAGTTGTGTCTGACTTTTTGCGACCCCATGGACTGCAGCACTCCAGGCTTCCCTGTTCATCACCAATTCCCAGAGTTTACTCAAACTCATGTCCATAGAGTCCGTGATGCCATACAACCATCTCATCCTCTGTCGTCCCCTTTTCCTCCTGCCTTCAACCTTTCCCAGCATCATGGTCTTTTCCAATGAGTCGGTTCTTTGCCAAACTGGCAAAAGTATTGTAGTTTCAGCTTCAGCATCAGTCCTTCCAATGGATATTCAGGACTGATCTCCTTTAAGATGGACTGGTTGGATCTCCTTGCAGTCCAAAGGACTCTCAAGAGTCTTCCCCAACACCACAGTTCAAAAGCATCAATTCTTCAGTGCTCAGCTTTCTTTACAGTCTAACTCTCAAGTGCATACATGACTACTGGAAAAACCAAAGCTTTGACTAGATGGACCTTTGTTCGCAAACTAATGTCTCTGCTTTTTAATATGCTGTCTAGGTTGGTTATAAATTTTCTCCCAAGGAGCAAGCGTCTTTTAATTGCATGGCTGCAGTCACCATCTGCAGTGATTTTGGAACCCAAGAAAATAAAGTCTATCAGTGTTTTCACTGTTTCCCCATCTATTTCCCATGAAGTGATGGGACCATATGCTATGATCTTCATTTTCTGAATGTTGAGTTTTAAGCCAACTTTTTTACTCTCCTCTTTCATTTTCATCAAGAGGCTCTTTAGTTCTTCTTCACTTTCTGCCATAAGGGTGGTGTCATCTGCATATCTGAGGTTATAGATATTTCTCCTGGCAATCTTGATTCCAGCTTGTGCTTCATCCAGCCCAGCATTTCTCATGATGTATTCTGCATATAAGTTAAATAAGCAGGATGACAATATACAGCCTTGACATACTCTTTTCCCTATTTGGAACCAGTCTGTTGTTCCATGTCCCGTTCTAACCGTTGCTTCTGGACCTGCATATAGATTTCCCAAGAGCAGGTCAGGTAGTCTGGTATTCCCAACCCTTTAAGAATTTTCCAGTTTGTTGTGGTCCACACAGTCAAAGGCTTTGGCATAGTCAATGAAGCAGAAGTAGATATCTTGACTCTCTGGTCAAGATAGGGGAAAGAGGAATGAGACTTAAATGTGAAATGTCATTAGTGCAATGGACAAGACTTGGTGACTTTGGATTCTGTTTTGTATACACAAAATGGATGTAAGTGCCATTAACTGAGGTCAGAAATAGTAAGAAGCATTCAGAAAAAGAAATTTATATATATATATGATTTTAGATATTTTCAGTTTGAGAGATAATGTGGCATAAATTAATCTAGTACTGGATACAAATGCAAATATCCTAACCATATATTTTGCAGGGTTTGGTGTATATACTGTTACACGTCATAAGCTAACACAGTTCAGAAAAAGATCATGGCATTTAAGATACTGCAACATAGATAACACCTATGTCAATCACGTCTCAACTCTTTTTTGATCTCACACCAATCAAAATGCAGAAGTAATTTTTCACCATTTTCAGAAGAAACAAACACAGTGGGCCTGTTGTGATTTTTGCAGTTTTTCCTGAAGGTTGACGGGGGTTTGGGGAGCAGTCACAGGGCACAGAGCTCTTCCATGCCCCTCCCCTTTTTTGCACAGTTATTCCTCCATTATTTGAAGCCATGATCCAACCAACACTCAAGCTCTGGAAATTTGCCCCAGAGCAGATCTACCATGAAGCCAGTGAGAGTTACCTTTCAGGCCCCAATTTCACATACCCCATGAGTTCTGGAAGTCGCCAGGAACTACAGAGTTCTTTCCATTAGGCAAAAAACGAGATAGCAAAATGGAGCATTTCTGGAGAAATGCTTCAAAAGAACTCAGAAACCAAGGACCTGTATCTCCAAGGCTTTAGTAATTTCTCTATGGTTTCTACTCTTATTCTAGATAGTCACTTTTGAATCTGATTTTGAATTGATAATTTTATATTTTCTCAAAAAGGGCACTCCAAATTCCATCAGCTTTACAAAACCTATCATTTTATAAATCCTAATAAAGGTACTTATAAAACAGAGATGGTCCTCCCCCACGAGGCCTTTTCATACAGGACTCCTAGATAACAATGTTTCTGCATACAATTATGTCTAATTAATTTTCCTGCACCTGTTCTTTGTTGGCCAAAGTCATCCATGTCCAATTCATTTTTGTGCCCTCGGTGCCCAAAAAGTTATCAGGTGTTCGGTCAGAATTTTAGAAAAATATATTGAATTGTATAAAAATGCATGTTATTAATTTGGATTAGGTAAAAGGACAGACTCATTTAAATTAATTATTACACAGGATCTGATCTAATGGATAAAACTGGGGACTGAGCATGAGCACTCACTGTGCACTTGCATTCATCATGTTCCAGGAGTGGACAGAATTAGAGGGGCATCGCCAAGGCTGAGGAGAAGGCAATGGCACCCCACTCCAGTACTCTTGCTGGAGAATCCCATGGACAGAGGAGCCTGGTGGGCTGCAGTCCACGGGGTCGCTAAGAGTCAGACATGACTGAGCGACTTCACTTTCACTTTTCACTTTCATGCATTGGAGAAGGAAATGGCAACCCACTCCAGTGTTCTTGCCTGGAGAATCCCAGGGACGGGGGAGCCCGGTGGGCTGCCGTCTATGGGGTCGCACAGAGTCGGACATGACTGAAGTGACTTAGCAGCAGCAGCAGCCAAGGCTGAAAAACAAGAGTTCTCAGCAGACCCTCATTTGTGCCTCCTCATACTGAGAGATACCTGGGAAAGGTCACAACATTTGGTTGGCTGGCTGCTCTGCCAGTGGCCAGAAGAGATAATTTAAAGTAGAAGCTTGGTTTTGACCACAGGTCAAGTCAGGGTCACTAGTCCAGCTTTATTAGGAATAGTGACTATTTCATCTCCCATCCACCTCCTGTCATCTGTTTAGTTTTCATAGCTCCTGGTGGGAAAGGGCATGTGTAATTACCACACTTAGCCCAAAACAATTCCTTCTGAAACACAGCATCTTATGCTCTGGTGTTGGCTTTGCTAGGAAATTCCTGCTCTGAAAGTTCCCGAAAAAGATCTGCCTAAATTTGAACTAATTTCAGGGGAAAAAAATCAAAACAAATCAAAAGTCCCTCCAAGGTTAAGAGGTGGCTTCTGACTAACAGCAGAATGAACAGAAAGGCAAGGAAAAGAGGCTTCAGGCCAAAGGGGAATGAAGAGAAGGATGGCGGAGCAGCCCAGAAGAGGATCAGGCAATGGAAAATTCGGGAAAAATTAGTGGGAGGACAGAACAGAACTGAGGACCTGGAGGATCATGGGAGAAAGAATGAAAGGAAGCAGAGTTAAGACTCTAGAGCCCAGAGAAATGGCCAGGCCCTCTGAGGGGTGAAGAGGGAAGGGGAAAAGGAGGCAGCAAGACAAATTGAAGAAAAGGGTAGAAAAATAAGGAGACAGCATTGACAGGTTGTGCACTGCCGGGGTGGAGACACAAATCTAGTTGTTGTGTTAATGTTTTTTGTTAATGTTTTTCATCTAGTTCCTTTACAATTTTAGTTTAGAACTTCTTTAAATAGTTCTAAAAACAGGACCATTAGCTGGGAGTTATTATAAATCAAAAACAAGACAAAACCATTGCTAACAAGTGGGAGTTCTCATACCCCTGATCAGAAAGGCCTGCGTCAGATTTCCAAGTCCTGTCCCTAGAGACTATGAGAAGTTTTTTTTGTTTGTTTGTTTTTTTTAATGATAGCGTTTCCATAAAAGCCTAATTTAATACAATCACCACCCAGACCAAATGTGGAGGAAATAAAAAAGTGCTTTCAAGTTCAATTCCTTCTTTGAAATTTAAAATTATATTCTCAGACGCTGGTTCATATAAATTCTAAGGCAAGGGAACAAACTAAAAGAAGCAGCCCAAAGAAGATTTTTTTTTTTTTTAAGTAGGGTATGAAAAAGGACAAGTCAGAGTCTGGTTACATCTACTCACGGAACAGGCTTCCCTGGTGGTTCAGACGGTAAGGAATCTGCCTGCAGTGCAGGAGACCGGGTTTCGATCCTTGGGTCGGGAAGATCCCCTGGAGAAGGCCATGGCAACCCACTCCAGTATTCTTGCCAAGAGAATCTCATGGACAGAGGAGCCTGGTGGGCTACAGTCCATGGAGTCACAAGAGTCGGACACAGCTGAGCGACTAACACAGACACTCACGGAAAACAACAGGTCTCATGCATGTGAGGTATGAGCCTAGTAGTTACAAGCCTTAGAGACTCATTTTAAGCAAACTACCTGGAGAAACACCATACTCAATTAAGGGGTTCAGGAGTTGTACATTCCTAGTTTAGCAATGTATTCAAAGTACGCAAATTCAAGCCTCCATAGTCACTAAAATTGTACAAGCTCCAGAAAACCCATTGCCAATCACAATAGCCAATGATTGGTAGAGCCTTCCTTTTTTTTTGATATGTTTGTAATTCTGCAGTTGGGAGATGTTTATGTTCATATGAAAATAAATGTAAGCAAACCATCTTACAGTAAACATCTCTCCACAAAAAACAACTTCCATCTTTTTACATAAAAAAGGTCAATGACAAGATGAAGTTAATCCTGTTGGCTCATGACATGTACAACTATCTGGAAGCTCTTTAACACTGCCCTAAGAAATCATTAATTTGGATTATTTCAGGGTATATCACTCTCATAAAGCTGCTCTGGGCAGCTGCAGCTTTTAATGAGGCTGATTAGATAACTGGAACAAATACTCTCTGGATTGAAAGCTGTCTCAACAAATATGGAACAACTAACTGTATTTATTTATTTCAACCATTGGGTTTGTTTCTACCCTTCCTCCCTCCAGAAAGGATTTAAGGCAGCTTAGCTAGTCTGAACGTATAGGGACTCCTGAAAGCCTCAGATTAGTATCTAGAACATATAACGTGTCCAGATAGTTTTCAATTATCAATGTGTTAATCATAGCTTGGAAAGAGCTTTTAAACAGCAATGAAACATCAACTAGTTTTGAACTTGCATTTTTAGTAAGCTATTTTGTCATTTGGAGGCCTGCACAATAAAGCTTTTGTTCCTTCTTTAAAAAAAGAAATAAAGAAAGAAAAGCTTCTGGTCTTGCTTTTGTTCATCTTATCATCTTATCATTCAGCAGCCTATTCAGGATCACATGTGGGAAAGTATGTATGTAAGATTGAGCCCTATACTCAGTGCATGAATTCCTTGGAAAAAAAATCCTTCTTAAATGGGTAGCTATGTAAGAAACAAGAGAAATTCTACTTTTATGCTGAAGTTGGCTTTTTATTCCATATGTTGAAAATCTACTATTTAAAATTAAGAAAATGGAAGGCAAACTATCTATGTGGATGTTTTCACACCCCATTTTTATGACAACAGCCTGCTTAACTGAGATTTTTAGTGGAGTCTTGCAATAAGAGCAATGGAATACCATCTTTAAGACACTCCACTCTATTTCAATATCCCCTTGTTTTTGAGATTAGAGAGTGACAAAGTGATATACTTTCTACTGAATGATGCCAATATTACATGAATATTATGGGGATAAGAAAAGTCATTAAGCCTCCTAACTATGTCAGTGTGTATGATTTGAGGGTCCAAGACAGAAAAAAAAAAAAATTATTGTGTTCCAATCTCAACACTAAAACAGACTCATTTTGGAACTCTGATAACCGGAGTAAACCAACTTATACCTAGATTCTGTCTGGGAGATGTAGTGGGAACAAACTCTCACAATTGAAAAATACTCATTACAAATAGCATTTATAGATGTGACAATCAGATGCTACTGGGCATTTAGAAATCTCACTGAATTTTCCACTACATTTTGTGACAGTTGATTAATTAAAAAGCCCAGTCGACAACTACCACAGTTTTCCCTTGAACGATTTCATAGCTATCACTTCATTGAAAAGAAAAATGAATTAAGTATGATCTCAAGAGTATGTGAATAACTATCACAAACACACTACTTTCTACAGGGCTTATTCCTATCTTATACCATTGAACTTGGCCATGGCCCAGGGTTCCATTACTAAGAGGAGAGGAAAGGCTATTGGGAAGCGAGTAGTGGACTCCAACCTCTAAGCCACCTAAACACGTCTATGTACCCATTCTCACGCCTGGAACAAAGTTCATCTGTTTGCTACATTGTGCTGAAAACCTAGTCGCTGTGTGCTTTCCTGTCTGTTGGGTTCAGATGTGGCTGCTACAAGACTAAAAGACAAGTTATTACCCCCACTAAGCCAAATAGAAAATGGTAGTGAAGGCAATAGGGAAACTGCAATAAAGAATTCTGGGGGAAGAACAAAAAGGAAATACACAGCTGTCACAGTCCCCCAGCAACAAGCAAATTCTGAGGGGCAGGCAGAACAGCACACCCATGACGGGACTGTGGCAAGGGGAGGTTGACTGTTGACCCAGTTGACAGCCCTTGGTCCTAATCCCTGGGAGAGTTTCCCTTGTCCATTGTCCTTTGGGACCCCAACACCAGTTACTCTAGGAAGTTCTTTGTCCATTATCTTTCACAACTACAGCTGAGGTAGGCATTAGCAGAGTATTTCTTTCCTTATTATCTTAGCCTGGGGTGCCATAACAAGGCATAAAGTAAAGCAGGAAAAACCACTAGGCCTGTCAAGGTATGACCTAAATCAAATCCCCTGTGATTATACAGTGGAGGTGACGAATAGATTCAAGGGATTAAATCTGGTAAACAGTGTGCCTGAAGAACTATGGACAGAGGTTTGTAATATTCTGCAGGAGGCACTGACCAAAATCATCCCTAAGAAGAACCCTTAGGAGCAGATTAAAGTAGAGCTGGTGGAAAGGAAGAGTAGGAATCCTTGGAATGTGTCTCCTACTCATTCACTTACTCAAGTAAGGAGGTCTTTGTGCTCTCCTTACTCCAATTATCAAATCGTCTCACTGCTGGAATGCTAACTGGCCTGCTCAGCCCAACTGCCCATACCTGAGCTGTCCAACATGGCAGTCCCTAGCCACACGTGGCTCCTGAGCATTTGAACATGGCTTACCTGAACTAAGCTGTAATGGGGATGTGAAATACACATCATAGTTTGAAAACTTAGTACAAAAAATGTAGACTATCTCAATACATTTTATTGATGACTCTTACCTGAGAGATCTGATGAAGTTATCGATTCAACCTACATTGTAATTCAGCAGCCCACTGGATCAGTCCCACCATTAATATTTGCTGCTAGAGATAGGAGATGGTCTGAAGGCAATCACTGAGACACCATGGCTTATTAACCATGACTTGAGCAGTGAATTTAAAACTTTGCACCTGACACTTTTTAAAGTTCTTTGGTTCAGTTACAAAAGGCCAACAAACCAGCTTTCTGTTCCTGGTTATAAAATAGTCATAAAAAGAACAAGTGCTAGAGTCCTATCACTTGGGGAACTCTGCTGGGAACAATAGTTTTGTGGAAACAAATGCATTGAAAAATAGTGAAAAATCCAGATTCCTCATCAGTTTTAAAGCAGCCTTCCTGGAAGGAATGCAATTCCCATTATTCCCCATGATTTTAGCAGCTTCCAATGATCTGAGGTGATATCCTTTTCTTTTTTCTCCATATGAATATCTATGCATAGTCAAATGTCATTTGGAAAATTTACGTGGTCACCAGAGGATCCCAGATTATAATGTTCTCATTTTCCTTTATTCAGAAAGGGTACTGTTGTTTCTGGCTTTGGTTTAGATATATATTATATATACCAGGCTGAATAAGCCAAGCAAAATGTAAACCATCCACACCCAATACTCAAATGTATTTCTTCATTGTCATATAGGAAGAGTCAGCACTTAAAATAGGATACTGACTAGTCTAACACTACCGCAATTTTCAGAGAAAATATCATCAGAAATGTAGAGCCAAGAAGAGATTAAAATAAAAAAATCACTTCTGTGGAATTTCTACCCATCATCAGAAAAACCACTTCTGTAGAACAGAACCTGGAGTCAGTGGTTCTAAAACTTTCGCTGACATCCTGTCATCTGGTGGGGGAATGAAGGAACAGAGAGGCTTGTTGAAACAATCTGCTGAAATAAGCTCAATAAGCTCAATCCCAGAGCTTCTGATTCAGCAAGCATGAGGCAGGACCCAAGAATCTGCATTTCTAAAAAGCTTACAGGTGATGCTGCTGATCCTATTGGTCTGGAGAACCCACCATGACAGCCTTTTTAAGTTTTCATTGGAAAGGAGAATGTGCTTCATCTGATCAGTTCAGTCCTGCAGCTGAAATGCTTCTTAGTGGGGCGAGGGGGAGGGTAAATGTGCAATCAGCTTGTGACATAGAACCCTAACCTACCAGCACCTCCCAGATCACCTTTTTGAGGGAGAAGGTGGCAAAATTGAGATATAGGAGATACTGCTTCAAACATTTATAAATAAGTGCAGCTTATTCATCACTCTTGGAGGAAACAGGCTTGAAATAAGATTCTCCTCAGCAATCTTCATTGATAAAGAATCAGGAAACACATGACCTTTCAACTGCCACACTGACAGAAATCTTAGGTTTTATGGCTCCTCCCAAGAGTAGAATCTAAGAACCGCCAACAGAAACCCTTAAAGATTCCAGCGACAGCAATAATCAGACTAAGTCCTGGTGTGCAGGAGTCAAACAGGACAGTTTCCTGTCCGGAGGAGAAGAATCTCCAAGTCACAAGAACATGACTGATTCGGGTGTAGTTTCTGAGTGCCTACTCTATTCCTCACCACTAAGAGTACTCTAAGCATCTCACACAGGGTCTTGTATATAGCAGGGCCTTAATGAACACTTAGTTAATTAGTTAATTATTAATTTAATTAATGTCACAGAGCACAGCAACCCACTCCAGTATCCTTGCTGGAAAATCCCATGGACAGAGGAAGCTGGCAGGCTATAGTGCCTAGGGTCACAAAGAGTTGGACATGACTGAAGCATCTTAGCAGGCACACTTGTTTGCTACATGATATCACATAGGACCAATGAACTTGATGAGTTAAAGTCTGTGCTCTAGCAATATGTACCTCAACTTCTACACTTTCTATCACCAGTTACTTTGTGAGGAAGGCACAAATTGTGGCATCTGCCTGGCTCAAAGAAATGCTTCCAGTGTGCCCCCCAATTCATTTGGTTTCAGTCTTCTTAGCCACAGAGAGGGCAAGATCAATCAGTACATCCCATTTCTCTGGCCATGGGAAATTGTAGTCAGGCCACCCACCAGGGCCAGGAAGAGTCTTCCCCCAGGGTATTTGAAACTTAAATTCCAAAAGATAAATTATTTTTCCTTTCTAGTTGCATAGTGTGTAGGATGTTACCCAGGCTGA
Organism: Cervus canadensis; assembly: GCF_019320065.1. Lineage (NCBI taxonomy): Eukaryota > Metazoa > Chordata > Mammalia > Artiodactyla > Cervidae > Cervus > Cervus canadensis. The sequence continues at coordinate 33,241,233 of NC_057410.1, read as the reverse complement.
TGGCAATTAGGCAAGTACGTAAGTTGAGTAGCAGTTAAAAGAAGAAAGTTTGTGGCCATAGGCAAAAAGATAAAAACTTATGAGTATGATTACAGACTCATCTGCAAACCTATCTGTTTTTCTTCCTGGGTTCAGATCTGGATTCACCTTTCCAGCCACCTCTGCAATTTAACCTAATCTAACCAGATGACAATTCTAGCCATGCATATAAATGTAAATGATAGATACAATTCCAGGCCTGGTCCATGAGAATCTACTGTGCCAGAGCCTTCATACTCTTTAAACTTTTTCTAGCTTGTTACAAACAAATATGACAACTTTAAAAGCTGTAAGTTAAAGACAGCAGAACCATACAATAGAAGGAGCCTAAATCTCCACCCTGAGGAGAGCTGTCAACTGATCAAAAACACCCAGGCTGAACTTTCTAGAAATAGATGTCTACCAGGCTGCATTAGCCTGAATTTGTTATGGCAGCTAGCATTATCTTAATAATGAAGAATATTTAATGTAAAAATGCCATTTAAAACATGAGGTTACATGACATATCCAAAGGAGTGGCTTTAGATCAGGGGTCCACAACCTCTGGGCCACAGACCAATATCCCCTGTCAGATCAGCAGCAGCATTAGGTTAGAAATAAAGTACACAGTAAAGTTAATGCTCTTGAGTCATCCCCAAACTATCCCCCCACTCCACCTCTGGTCCATGGAAAAATTGTCTTCCATGAAATCAGTCCCTGATGCCAAAAAGTTTGGAGACCACTGGGTTAGACAGAGCAGAGAAGTGGTTTGAAGCCTAATCCCTGAGACACTTAAACATCTAAAAATCAGGAAAAGTGAAAAATTAGTAAAGAAACCTGAGAATGACCATCTCAAGGAGTAGAAGAAAAGCCAAGTAGGCTGCCATGTTCTAGAACTAATGTAGAGAAAACATTAAGGAAGGGATGGTTGATGTACTATATGCAGTTCCTGAGACCCTTTGTTTCTGTACCTCTTTTTTCAGTTTTTATAGGATACTTCTATTTCCTTCCAATAAATTTCCTATTTTCTTAAAATAATTTGAGCTAACTTCCTGTCTACCAAGAGTCCTTGACTAAGGTTGTTGTTTAGTCATTAAGTCGTGACCTACTCTTTTGCGGCCCCATGGACTGTAGCCCGCCAGGATCCTCTGTTTGTGGGATTTCCCAGGCAAGAATACTGGAGTAGGTTGCCATTTCTTTCTTCAGAGGATCTTCCCGACCCAGGGATCAAACCTGCATCTCCTGCATTGGCAGGTGGGTTCTTTACCACTAAGCCACTAGTGAAACCCCTTCGACTATAGTAGGAATGCTCAAAGATGGCCACCAGTGAATCCTGCCCACTGCTATTCATGCCCTTGTATCAATATTATCTCCCCCTTTTGAGTATGGCCTTACTGGTTCACTTGTAATAAATAGATAGTGGCAGAAGTGACAGAATGTCACTTCTGGAATTAGGGTATTTAAAAACATGGCTTTCAACTTGGGTGTACTCTCTCAAGTGCAGAGGCACGTAAGGTATGGGACTCACATCTGCCAACATCCATGAGTGAGCCTGGAAATAGATCCCTCATCCCAGCTGAGACTTCAGATGAAACTTCAGTCCCTGCCACCAATTTGAGGGAAACCTCACTAAAAAATCTTGAGCCAAAATCACCAGCTAGGCCACATACAGTTTTATTGGTCCACAGAAATTGTGAGATATATATTATTTTCAGCCATTAAGTTTTTTGAGGCAATTTGTTATGCAACAATAGATAATTAATGCATTGACCAATATGAGTACAGGTTCCCTGAGAAAGGAATGGCTCCCTATTCCAATATTCTTGCCTGAAGACTTCCACAGACAGAGGAGCCTGGCAGGCCACAGTTCATGAGGTCTCACAGAGTTGGACACAACTGAAGCAATTTAGCACGCATGCACATGTAACTAGAAATCAAGAGGGGTCTTGGTCAAAGGCGGTGATGAGATTCATCTACACTAAGGCAATTAAAATCTTGAGTTTGTGAGTCTCCAAGAAAAATGAAGAAAAGCAGTGTAGTTGACACAGTGGGTTCCCAACCACTATTCCCCACCTTGACCTTCCTAATTGAATTCTTAATTGGTTCCCTTATCCCACATCCTCTCAGCTATAAGCTTTATTCCAACTTGTACCCAGATCCAGAAGGTGGATCTCCATTAGTTGAAGCCAATAGTGGCCATTATTGTTGTTAGGAATGTGCATGGGACACAAATATAGGCAACGAGATCTGACAAGTCCACTGAGAAGCTTGTAGGTAAGTCTGAGAGGAGATGGCCTCTTGTTTTCCTCTAGAAGTTGTTCTGTCTCTGTCTTGACATGAAACCTGGAACTGCTCTGCCATCCTGGGCCCCTGGAGAGTCAGGCTTCACCAGGGCATCCGGTAACACAACCAGAAACCAAGCCTTGGGAAATTACTCCAGTTCAGAGATCTGAAAGAGGAGACAAAACCAAAGAAACACAGAGAAGGGCTGGTCAGATGCTAGGAAGATAAAGAAAATCAAGTTAGCCTCTGAGACCGAGGTACCAGGGAACTGAAAAGAAGACAGACACGGACAGCCTGGGCCAGGGTGAAACATCCCAGTAGAGACAGATTTGAGCTAGACCTGGGAGGGCACACTGGTAGACAATCATCGTTTTGATTCAAAGTGCAGCTTCAAAGAGCTGCACTGGACGGAATTCCTGAGATGATTCTGGGGTCAGCAAAAGGATGTTTCTGAACTATTAAACACATTCTCTTCTAAAAAAGTAACATTCATATTGGCCAGGCAAGTCATTCAAAAACCAGCCTCAATACCACTATTATTCAGATTCACCCTGTCAGTGTGAGAATATGGGTTGAAATGGACTTTGCTACTTGAAATTAAGTGTGATCACACTCAGCAGCCTTGGGAAGCTCTCCAATTTAGACCTCAATTACAAGAGGCTTGGAGCCATGGGGAGCTGGGAGCAGCATTCAGAAAAAAAGAAGGGTTTCTTTCTCTGCAATTTTCCCTGTTTGCAGCCTGAATCCCAAGTGAATGTTATTTCTCTTCCATCACTCTTTTTGCCTGCTTTCGGCATTTTCCTCTCACTTTTCCCTCACGGTTATCTCTCCCTTAAAGAGAGGGTCTGGACTCTTGGGTGAGAGCCACATGTGACTCTGCTGAGCAGTTGGAATTAACTAAAACTTACTCTTTCCCAATAAATCTCCCCCAGAGCAGCTGTGAATTCCCAGCATGGGATGTGGCTGAGGAACTAGCAAAAGCTGACTGTGTTCCTCAACCTTGTTCATCCTCTGTCCCCAAAGAATCAGCAGACATTGACGCTAACGCAAAGAAAACTACACAGCTCTCTAAACACAACTCTTTATCCAACCCACCTTGAAGACGCGGTACTTAGATTTCCCAGAAGTTTGGGCTGGGTTTACTTTGAGAAAAGGCAAAGCTGACAAGAGACAGAGTTCAGAAAGTGGCGATCAAATACAAGCCTTGCTAGTTATAAGGCAAGATTCAAGCCTTCAGGAAATGAAAATAAAATTACAGAGGGTTGTTCAGGCAGTGGCTCATCAGAAGGGGAAGTAATAATTTGATTGTAAAGTTGGGGTACAGCCATTCTTTTCTGATTTAATGCATTTGTGGGCAATTACTTCTTTCCTCAGCTATGACTCCTGGGTGTGTGTGGAGGGGGAGTGGTACTGAGGATGGAAGGTGTACAGACAGTTACAGCAAATGTATAAAGCATTTACTAGCTAACTATGCCTCAGTTCAATTCAGTTCAGTCGCTCAGTCGTGTCCGACTCTTTGGGACCCCATGAACCGCAGCACACCAGGCCTCCCTGTCCATCGCCAACTCCCGGAGTTCACCCAAACTCATGTCCATTGAGTTGGTAATGCCATCCCACCATCTCATTCTCTGTCGTCCCCTTCACCCCCTCTCCTCAATCTTTCCCAGCATTAGGGTCTTTACTCTGCTAAAACTGTGTTTATTTGTTAAAAATATACTTCATTGTATTGTAGCAAAACTAAAGCCCTCCCCAGTCCCTACGGAGAAAGGGTGATTTTGGGTTTCAGGGTGAGGTGCCAGTGAGGTGTTTAGTGTTTTCGGGGGCATTAATGCGCCAGCTGCTCCTGCAGTGTTCGTTTTATTTCCAGGCCCCAGGCTGGTTTTACACGTTTTTTGTGTAAGGGATTCAGGATTAGGGAGTCTTTTGTTAGCGAAGGGGAGAGAACGAGCAGTATCACCACTGAGCTCCATACACAGGGGCAGCCTAGCAGGCAAGGCTCGAAGCTTTGATTTACTTCTTGCTCTCTGACGTTTTCAAAAAAAGAAAAGATCCATCACATTGGGCTGCTCTGTTGGAAGCTTGTACGGCAGTGGATTGGGGTGACTGGTGCTTCCAAAATGCAGTTTACAGCCACCAAGCCAGGGTCACATTGGAACTCTGTGCAGATAAAACGTTCCCAACCTGCTAAGAAGAAATGCTCCTATAGGAAGAAATGCTTCTTTATTGCATGGTGAAAGGCGTTATTGGGTGGTCCTTGTCTGAGAGCTGAAAGAGCATATGGATTCCCACTTGCTTCTCTGAAGGAGCTAACGTTATTTTTACCCACTTGGAAATGCTGACCTGCTACCCGTGTTCAGAGTACCCCCTCACTGGCCAGCTCGTCCAAGTGCAGTGACTTGCTTGAACAATGCCGGTGAGCTTCTCCTCCACTGAGCAAATCGCACAGCCTCCTAAAGAAAGAGAGGCCTCTTTTATGAAGCAACTCCTCTTAAGATGGGATTGTGAAACAGATACACACATGCACACACTGCACGACATCGTTTTTTGTGTGTTGGTTTTTTTTTGTTTTTGTTTTTTTTTTGGTTGTTTTTAAGACAGGGGACAAAATTACTAAGCAAAATTTCCCAATGAACACTTCTCTTATTTTTAAGGACAGAGAATGGCAAAGTGAGAAAGGAGCCTCGCTTATCCTCCTTCCCTTCCCCCCTCACAGCCCAGACTCAAAACACTCATTCTGAGGATGGAGCAGAGGTGGCAAAGGTCAAGAAAATGGGGCCTTGTCTATTTACTGGCTCTGTAAGGAACCATTGTGGGGTAGCAGCTGCTCTTCAAGCTCCTTCGGAAGCCTTGCCTGCAGTGGATGCGGGGGAGGGAGGGTGAGACACTGGCAGGCAGGGGGTGTGGGGAGTGACATCTAATATTTTCTGCACCTCAAGAAAGATGGGCTTTGTTTCTTAAAAAGAGCAGAGATACTGTTTCTGGGTAGCTGTTATCAGAAACTGGTTTTAACCAAACACAGTTGGATTGTGTGTGTGTGTGTGTGTGTGTGTGTGTGTGAACGAGAGGGGGAAAGATACAGGAGACAGAGAATAAAGTCACAATCCACGCAAGCTTTCATTCTTCATTTTTTTTAACCTAGAAAAAAATGGAAAAATTTCAGCCGAATGAAAAGCAGTGAAATGGCTGAGAAAGACCTTGTGACTGAGAGAGGACTGCAATGGAAAATATGTAAAAAGAGAAGTTAAACCAGCTGGCTTATTTAACTTTGGCTTTTTCCCCTCTTTTCAATTTTTTTTTTCTTTAGCTTAAATGAAGGGGAAATGTACTATGTAAATATCCAGTGTTTTTCCTAGTATTTAGCCCTAACAAAATTATTCACAGGACTTAGTCTGGTGAATTTCTGGGGATCAGGTGTGATGGAGACTTTTCAGCCTGGGTCACAGGCGGCTTCCTGTCCTATCCTGTAAGTTAAAAGTTCTCCCGATCCCATGGGTCTCCTGTGCACAGGAGTCAGTTGGGGTATGAGTGGGAGATAGGAGCGTGAGGAGTGGGGATTGGGGGGTAGGGGGAGCTCAAAAACAATTATTCCTCAATGATTTTTAGTGTAGTAACACACTTCTCTCCCCATTCTTATATCATATTTATGAACTAAATCTCAAAACTCTATGACAAAGTGCATATTGATTAATATTTCCAGCTTATTAAGTTATCCATGCATTCAATAAATATCATTTAAAAGCACTGTCTAGGTATTGTGCCTTGTGTTAACTGCTGGGGAAACCAAGATAACTAAAATATATCCCCTGCCTTCTATGTCCTCAAACAAGCAGGAGAGACATATCAGACCAATATCTATAGCAATTATGGTAAGTTTTATGAGACAACAGAACAGAGAGGGCACAGAAGGCACCCAGGAAGTGATGATATTAGAACTGAGTTTTTGGCGCTAACTAGGAGCACACCAGAAGACCAAGGAGAGAAAGAGTGTTCCAAGCAGAAGGAATAGTCGTGGAAAAGTCTTGATTTCCCCTTGGGTAAGGTGGGAAGTCTGCAATGGTGTACTCTGACTTGGGTTCTAGGAACTTAGGATGCAAAATGGAGTGAAATGAGACAGGATTGGCCCATGGACTTCAGAGTTTAAAACCAAGGAGCCCCCAAGGGCAGAATTAGGAATAAAGGTAGAATTAAACCCAGTGGAAAATAATAACCACACAGGACCCTAATGGGACCAAGTAGGAAGGAAAAAAGCAGCAATAGCAAAGCAGGAATTGGAAGAAACACCAGGTTTGGGGCTAGGGTAGGAGGAAGAGCCTAGGGAGAAGCCTTTGCACTGAGCTGTAGGGTATTTTTAGAGGCAGGCTAAGGGGCTGTTGGGTTGTTAAGGGCAGAGTTAAAGGTACAGAACCTGTCCAGGCAGGCAAGACAAAGCATAGCGTGAGTGCATGCATGCTAGGTCACTTCAGTCATGTCCAACTCTTTACAACCCCATGGACTGGAGCCTGCCAGGCTCCTCTGTGCATGGGATTTCTCCAGGCAAGAATACTAGAGTGGGTTGCCATGCCCTCCTCCAAGGGATCTTCCAGACCCAGGGATCGAACCCGCGATTCTTATATTTGTTTCCTGCATCGTCAAGCGGGTTCCTTACCACTAGCGCCACCTGGGAAGTCCCAAAGCAGAGCATATCGAGGGAGTTAAGGTCAGTACTCACGACTGATGCCCAGACAACTGAAGAGGAAGATAGAAAAGAGGGAGTCAGGACCTCCATTGATGAACAGCCTTTAAAAGTACCCTTAGGGGATTAACATCATCCTCCTAGCTGGGGTTTCCCACAGGATGGCATGGGCCCCACTGGCAGTTGTCAATGTGCTGTTTCATGGTTTACAAATAATACTTTAAAGATTTTTAGGAGATTCCCTAAAAAAAAAAACAAACTAGGACTTCCCTGGTGGTCCAGTGGTTGGAAGTCCACCTACCAATGCAAGTAATGAGGATTCAATCCCTGGTCTGTGAGGATCCCACATGCTACCTGGCAGCTAAGCCTGTGCCTCACAACTACTGCGCCCACATTCTAGAACCCAGGAGATGTGACTACTGAGCCCATACGCTGCAAATACTGAAGCCCACACGCCCTAGAGCCTGTGCTCCACAACAAGAGAAGCCATCACAACTAGAGAGTAGCCCTGCTCGCCGCCAACTAGAGAAAGCCCACACGCAGCAGCAAAGCCAACCACAGCCAGAAATAAACAAAGCTTTTAAAACTGAAAATAGAATTGCCATATGATCCTGCAATCCCCTTCCTGGGCATAGATCTGGAGATGACCATAATTCAAAAAGATACAAGCCTCCCAGTGTTCACAGCAGCACTATTTACAATAGCAAAGGCATGGAAGCAACCTAACCATGAATGGATAAAGAAGATGTGGTATAGATATGTTATGGACTATTACTCAGCCATAAAAAAGAATGAAATAATGCCATTTGCAGTAACATGGATAGACCTAGAGATTACCATACTAAGTGAAATAAGCTTGACAGAGAAAGACAAATATCAAATGATACTACTTACATGTGGAATTCTTTAAAAAATGATACAAATGAACTTATGTTCAGAAACAGACCCACAGACATAGAAAAGGAACTTATGGTTACCAAAGGGGAAAGGAGTGGCAGAGGGATGAAACAGGAGTTTGACATACACACTGTGGGTGCTGGGCCGTGCTTAGTCAGTCAGTCGTGTCCGACTATTCGGAAGCCCATGGACTGCAGCCCGACAGGTTCCTCTGTCCAGGGGATTCTCCAGGCAAGAATACTGGAGTGGATGGCCATGCCCTCCTCCAGGGGTATCTTCCCAACCCAGGGATTGAACCCAGGTCTCCTGCATTACAGGCAGATTCTTTACTGTCTGTGCCCACCAGGGAAGCCCTAGAATACTGGAGTGGGTAGCCTGTCCCTTTTCCAGAGGATCTACCCAACCAGGGAATCAAATCAAGGTCTCCTGCACTGCAGGCAGATTCTTTACCAGCTGAGCTACCAGGGAAGTCTAAACTATATAAATAGATAACCAAGGAGGACAGGAAACTATACTCAATATTTTGTAATAACATGTAAGGGAAAAGATCTGAAAAAAAATGTATGTATGTGTAACTGAATCACTTGCTGTATACCTGAAACTAACATAACATTGTAAATCAACTATACTTCAATTAAAAAATTTTTAAAGATTGTATTTATTTTTGTACAAATTAGAAAAATATGTAACTAGTACCTTAAATCCAAAACTATATAGATACAATTTTGTTTAAAGATAAAGTAAACACAGAACCATGGTGAGTTAATCTCTAGTAAAAATTAAGAAAATACAAGAGACAGTATTATGCAGATACAGCAAAAATTAAGAAGGTGGCTTATAAATGATTAAAGTCTGAAAATGTTGGTAATAAGCAATAGGGAGTCCGTGGAAAGTTTTAAGTATGGACTATATCCTAGAACACTGTTTGTGTGGGGACTAGGGGGTTGGGGAACTAGAGGCATTTATTAAAGGGGATTGCATTTCTCTTCCTGAACCAATGTAGACTACAAACTTTTTGAGTTCATGCTTTAGTATAAACTCTAATTTGAACCCTGAAGTCCTTAGACAATTCTCTAAGACCCTCCTTTTAATAACTTTAAATACCTATGGCTTCATTTGAGGAGGCAATGGCAACCCACTCCAGTGTTCTTGCCTGGAGAATCCCAGGGACGGAGGAGCCTGGTGGGCTGCCGTCTCTGGGGTCGCACAGAGTCGGACACGACTGAAGCGACTTAGCAGCAGCAGCATTTTAATCTTGAACAACTGGATATATATTTAAGTGAATAATTTTGGTAGAAATGTGCAGTGGTCAAAATGACTTCTGTGGTGTACAGTAATGAGACACTAACCATGTCTACTGAATGCTAGTGATCTATGTAATTAGTTAATTTGATTTACATAGACCCTGGTGACTAGTTTTTAAAAATATGTCTGGTACATTACATATTGGGCTTCTCTGGTGGCTCAGTGGTAAAGAATCTTCCTGCAATGCAGGAGATCCAGGTTCAGTTCCTGGGTCAAGAAGATCCCCTGGAGAAGGAAATGGCAACCCACTCCAGTATTCTTCCCTGGGAATTCCTATAGACAGAGGAGCCTGGCAGGCTATAGTCCATGGGGTTGTACATGACTTAGTGACTAAACAACAACAACATTATATATTAATCATGTTTTTTTTAAATTTTCTATACTTCATGATAATTTGGCATCAGGGACCTTGTGGACCGAGGAGGACCTACCCATTCCAGGCTTAGCTAATTCCTAGAGATAAACAATGTGCTTGTAAGCATACCTTTCATAAGCAAACCAACCCATGCTGAGTCAATACTCCCACCCACCTCCATAATCAGGCACCTGCAATCTGGGACACTACCCCCTGCCCTCAGTCACCCGAGGGTCACCCCTCACTCCTTCTGCCTCCTGACTAAACCTGCTGCTTCTCCAGCGGTCCTGTATGGCTTGGTGTATCTTTTCTTCCTGGGAACTAAAAGCAAAATGCTCCTTTCAAAAACAGTTGTATCTGTGTCTGTTATCTTACCATATTTGACTAAAACAAGATTCTGGGTACATTTTAAAACACATTAAAGAAATTCAATAGACAAATATTTATTAAATGAATGAGTAAATGACTATCTCTACCCACTTAAAACATGTCTCTCTTTTACCTTAATTATTCTCATGTGGTTAAAAGACATTTTCGTTATTAATAGTTCTCTATGGTAATCATCTTCTCATGCAACCAAAGATTGGATTTGCAAGAAATTTGAGCTTAGAGTAACCTCAGTTCAGTTCAGTTCAGTTCAGTCGCTCAGTCGTGTCCGACCTACACGTGGCCAAATGACACCAAGAAACTATGGCCTGCAAGGCAGCATTATTTCTTGGTTCCAGGAAGAAATCCAAAAAGAATTGTCCCCAGCCAACAAAAGCATTTTTCTGTATCTTCCTACATGAGATGTTGTTTTTATATGCCAGAGTAGATTAACTGGTATAACAAACAACCCTAAATCTCAATTGCATATGACAATAAAATTTATTTCTTAATCACCAAAATCCAGTGCAAGTGTTAATAGCTGGACAGCTCTCCTGGCTGCCTCTGTGACTCAGTAATCAAGGATTCTTTCATCATGTGATACTGCCAGTTTCAAAATGTGGCCCTCAAAGTCACCAGAGAAAGTGAGAAAATTATGGAAAAGGCTTATCAGATACATATTCAACTCTACACACAAACAGCAATCAAAATGACTACTCACCAATAAAATGTATGTAGTCATAACCCCCCTAGCCCTTCCAAAGATGCCAGGGACTAGGAAATAGTCTCTAGCTTACCAGCAGTCACTTTGCACGAAAAAAGAGGAGCTCAAATCAGCAGTCAGTTGACCTTTTCTCATTATTTCAAGACATGTGACCCACACCTGCATCCTGGTGACAGAGTAACTACGGGTTGGTCAAGTGATAATGCAAACCAGTGGTTTTTAAGTGCTTGGGAGATTATGAATCTGATAAAATTTATGGACTCTCTCCCTAGAATAACATATAAGCATAATAAACACACACCATTTTCACAGAACTTCAAGAGCTTCATTGACTTCCTAAATAGCCCATCATTGAAGTAATGAGAGGGCCATAAACCTATACTCCTGGTGTAACTGGCATATTTGGCTTGAGTTATATTTTGAATAGTGTTGTAAATCATGAACCATGGACAAACTTAGATTATTTTTCTTGCTGGATTGAGTTTTTAAATGTAAATGCTATAACTAAGAGATCCAGAATATCAGCAGCGTGTCATCCAACTTTTAGATGCCAGTTTTGTGCTGAGCAGAAATTTTTCTCTCTACTACTGCAAAAGAGTTTATGTTGGTATCCTGCCATCCGTTTGCCACTCTCCAATCCATTTTACATGCCAACCAGAGTGATATCTAAAAATTCTAATTTTTTCAAGTCACTCCCTCCTAAAGACCTTTCAGTGGATAAAGACTTAACCCCCCAACATTGCGTGCTGCTCCATTTTTTCACTCCCTCCAACTGGCCTTTTCTTCCCTTCCTCCCACCTCAGGCCTCTGCACGTGCCTCTGCGGCTTCTGTAAGTTGCTTTCCTTTCATTCTGTATATATACAGGTAACTTCCACTCTTCCTCCAGATCTCAGCTCAACGGTCATTTCCTCAGAGAAGCCTTCACAGACACATGGAGTAAGTCACGTCTCCTATATGTTCTTAGAGCACCCTGTAAATTTTCCTCCTAGTCATCATCATCGTTTATAAGCATGTGTGATTATTTGATTTGTCTGGGTCATTACCACTCAAAAGGAAGGTCCATGAGGGTACAGACTGTAAGCTCCTGGTGCAACAATTCAGCACTTGGCTTAACGCATGGACTATAATGGGCATTCATTATTTACTGAATATTGGATGAATGAGGATGAGTGAATGAACGACTGTTGCCTATGGTTTACTTTATATCTTGAGAAAGAAAGAGCGAAGTGATGAAGGGTCTTATAATCAAATTATTTTCTCATTCTGAGGAATGAATAGAATAACCAAATTAGTGAATGGTATGATTTTAAGGACCTTCACAGTTAGGCAACGACTTTACTGCGCTGTGCGGCAATCTCTTAGATAACGTCTGATACAAGAGAAGAAACAGGTAGGAAAACATGTGTCTATCATTATTTTATACTTACCACAAAGGGAAGGGCTCATTGATGGAGTAAGGGCACCCCCACTGCTCTTACTCCATCAGTACAAGGAATTGGTAAGTAAGAGATTGTTGGATTCATCCAGGAAGATTTCCTGGGGGAGACAGTTTGAAGGCCTCGTTATAAAACTCCTTTATTGAAATATATTTGGTAGCCTGAATGCTAACAAAAGATTTTCCCCACAAATCTTGCTTTCCAGCTTTTCTATGTTGTTATCACAAGGGTAAAGCCATAAATTAAGAGAAAGGTGACAAGGCAAAAATCAGGATGTCATTTAGTTCCCAAGCAGAGAACAAGACTTTATTTTACACACACACACACACACACATAAAATTGAAATATATTTATTTATAATCTTGTGTTAGTTTCTAGTATACAGTAAAGTGATTCAATTAAATACATATTTGCAAATGTATATAAAGAGAGAGAATATAAAAAGATTGTATATATAAAGAGTATATAAACATATTCTTATATTTCTTATAAATATATTCATGCATATATATTCTTTTTCAGATTCCTTTTCATTATAATTTATTATAAGATACTGAATACAGTTCCTTGTGCTAGATGGTAGGGCCTTCCCCTGCTTCCATCCCGGTTTCCCCTCTGACAGCTGTAAGTTTGTTTTCTATGAGTCTATTTCTGTTTTGTAAGTAAGTTCCTTTGTATCATTTTTTTTTAAGATTCCACACATAAGTGACATCATATAATACTTGTCTTTCTCTGACTTACTTCATTTAGTATGTAATTTCTAGGCATATCCATGTTGCTGCAAATGGCTTTATTTCACTCTTTATGGCTGAGTAATAGTCCATCACACATCTATGCCACATCTTCTTTATGCATCCACCATTGCTGGACATTTAGGTTTTTCCATGTTTTGGCTATTGTAAATAGCGCTGCTGCGAACATTGTGGCCCATGTTATCTTTTCAAATTAGAGTTTTCTCTGGATTTATGCCCAGGCGTGGAATCGCTGGATCATATGGAGAACAAAACCTTAAATAGTTGTGTCTCATACTCTCTCTGGTAGATTTTATTATCTTTTAAAATATTCACTTCCACGTGGGAGGATTTTACATTCCTACAAATCACAGTCATGTGATTTTCTCTGGCAAATGACACAGCAGTAGCAGTGACATGTATAGAAGCTTTGAGAGTTGTTGTGAGGTTCCACCACCTCTCTCTTCTTCCTCTGACACAGAAGTCTACCATGTCCTCAATGAAGCTCTACCAACCTGGATGTCAAGGTGAAGAAGATAAGGAACAGAGCCATAACTGACCTACTGCCTACATGTAACATGACCAACATGTTAGCTTTTATTCCTGTAAGGCACTGGATATTTGAGGGTTTGCTAGTGCAACATTACCCAGAAAAAGACAACTGATAAACTCTCCTTCACAATGACTGTATGTAATTCAACTCAAATTTAGAGCTATATGCCTAATGAAAGAATCATCATTACTATTTGGGTGGGCCATTTTTATCTAAGTGCCCAGCATCAAAAAGTATAACAGAAGTCACAAGGGAGAAAGTGGAATTCTCAACTACTGGGGCCACTGGTCTAATTTCTGCACTCACTGACTGGAGAGATGGGGAAGCCAGCTTGTCTTGTAGCTCACTACTGGACATCCAGGAAGATTCCACTTTAGCTAGAGAGGAACACTAACAGTAGATGCCTGACAACTAGATGAGGATTTCCTTTCTGGGGAAGGAAAATCAATGAATAAATAAACCTGCTGATATTACTTTAAAAAAAAGAAAGCTGAGTCAAATCTCATCATGATATAATTTTTTAACAGTATCATCTCGTAAAGAAATAAAAAAAAACTTATTCAAGACAAAAAACTGTTTATAAAATTTGGCTGAGTTCTTGTGTGGGCTCCTCAGTTGGCTCAAGTGGTAAAAAGTCTGCCTGTCAATGCTGGGGCTTCAGGAGATGCAGGTTTGACCCCTGCGTTGGGAAGATCCCCTGGAGGAGGAAATGGCAACCCACTCCACGATTCTTGCTGGAGCGGTCACAAAGAGTCAGACACACGACTGAGCAAATAGGCAGAAGTTCTTGCTTAACACTCTTTCTTCCTTCTTGTCTCCTTTCCACTTCCTCCTGTTACTGCTCCTTTTCTCTTCTCTGTCTTTCTCCCTTGTCCTTGCCTAAAATCTACTCATGGCCATCTTTGGAAGATGCAAAGATGATAGATATGAATAGACACAGACATACAGAATTTTAGATATATCCCGATTGAAAGCAAAAGATTAATATACCACTATTTCTAGGGGTTCAGTTCATAATTCAAAAACATTAAAAGAACTTGCTTAACCCTAAACCTCTAAAGCTTGAAAGACTCTCTAAAAACTGCTTGAAATTTAAGAGACTTTTGACATTTTCTTTTAAGTATGCTGAAGTATATTCCCATTTCCCCCAGGGTTAGCTGGCCATGGACAGCTTTAATTCAGCTTCATAAGCTTTTCTTGAGTGCCTGCTAGGACCATAAATTCTTCATGTACAACTTGCAGTTTGAAAGTACAGGTTAACTTACTGAAGAGCCTTTTTGTCATGAACTTTTTATCCCAAGATCAATTCCTGTTTAACAGCACCTCCCCCCAACACACACACTAATATTCCTGAATTTGAATTTTGGTATACATTACCAATTATTACTTCCTATTGTCAAGCAATACTGTCCACCTCTAAAATGTGGAAAGTTTTTTAAAAGCTGCATGTGCCAAGCTAGATTTACCATTTAATCATTCAAGTCACTTTCTGGAAACTGAGCATCTATGTATAATTCAGACACCTCAGTGTTTAGTCCCTGTGAAACCCATTTAAAACTGGGAGTAGAAGCAGTTAGATTTATGTGCCATGGTGTCTGAATCTGCAAAGGTATTCTGGTAATCTGATGAGTCACACTAAATATTTTGTATTTACTTTTATACTCAGCAAATATTTTGTAAATTTGTGAAAAAGGGCAAAGAGTCCTGGATATTGGGTTGGAACACAGGGATTCCTAAAAGGATTTTATATATAATATCTTTGTAACCTAACAAAAAATGTAAACGATTTACAATTTCATGACCATGAATATGATGAACTATTCTTTGTTCTGAATTGCCCTAGTCCACTGTGAATGATTATAATTAGATAGATCTTCAAAGTCAATTATATATATATGTATATGTGAGAGTTGATTTTTCATAGTGGTTCTATGGTTTAAAACCACCAAGAGAAAGGGAGCATTGCAAAATACTCCAAATATACTACAGTGCATCAGTTAAGCAATACATGAAGCATATAATGATGATAATTCCTGGGTATGTCAACCAGGAAACAGAAAAGCTGGTTGTTAAGTTGCCTCACCAGGAGAGTAATGACCCTGTTTAGCTTGGGTAGGTCATTCCCTCTCCCAGCTCAGACCATGAGGGAAGACAAAACAGGTTTGCTGAGCTGGCTCTTTTCTTTAATGCCAGATGACAAGTAAGACAGAGCCTTCAGATATCTGTGTCATCAAAACCACAAAATCCCCAGTTTATGACTTTAGAGAACACGAAGTGACCAAAGGTTAGAACTGAGCAGAACTATTTGACATCTTGTAGTTTATTCTATTCATTTTTAATAATGCGATTACTAAGGCCCAGAGATAGGGGTACCTTCTTTATCTGTACAAATAAAGCAATAACAAACATATAGAAAGGATTATGCCCTTCTCTGTCACTCCTAGCACAGAGCTTTCCTCTCTCCCACGTCATTTGGCAACAACTACCATTTCCCAAAACTGAACCCAGGAGTAAAAAGCATAAAATGTGAACTTCTTACTAGTATTAAAATTTAAAACTGTAGTATATCTCTTGGAAATTTTAAATCTAGCAGCAATAACAAAAATGAGGTTTTATTATAAAAATTTCAAGTATGTTCATTTTTTCCCCCTTTGCTATAGGAAAAAGGACTTGCTACTCATATATCAGGTTACCAAGATGACTCCATAAATTATCTTCTGTTTGGGGTAACTTTGCATTACTCCTATCCATTCTGAAAACTCCTTAAAGGATTATAGTAAGATATGGAAAAAAAAAAAGACATGGTTTTATCATAAAATTATCTCTAAACCAGAAGTGCTGACTTAATTTGACTTTTCTTATTATCAAACAATGTTAGAACATAATTTTTCCTATTATTAAATCTGAATATAAATTAAGAGCTATTGTTCAAATATATATATATCATGTGGTTATAAAATTTGAAATGGAGTCTTATAAACACTTAAGTGAATTCAAACATACAAAAAATTACTATTAGGTCAAGAGACCACAAACTCAACATTGTCACAATTTTTTTTGATACAGCACTTGCTTTTTTGGAAATCACCTTTACAGCAATAAACTTATACAATCAAATTTAATCTGATTCTTATAGTCACACCCTGTGTTTCATCAAAAATCTATGGCCTTTTTAAAAATCACTGATGCTTTTCTACAGACTCAGCTCCTAATTATTTCCTACTATTAAAAAAATGAAATTTGTCTTCAAAGGGCAACCATCTGTTACCAACCAAGATCACTTGGAAAGAATATTGATCAGGTTCTCTAAAATATTTAAAGAAAATCTGATTGGCCATGATAAAAACATCGGGATAAGTACACGGCTTTCCAATCTTGACTACAGGAAGAGACAGCTTTCATCGATATGAACACACTTTGGCACACTTCTTAAAAATCACTCTTTTTCACTTAAATAACCAATATCATGCTTGCATGAGTATACCTCTAAGTTTTTTCTAAAAGTGGTTTGAAGCCAAAGCTGAAAAATATTCTGCTATACATCTTGGACTATTACTTCTCTTACTCTGTGTGCAGAAAAAGCAGAAACGTTTAAGCTGTAATGATTTTCATCTGCTCAGTGCAGCCAGAATGCGAAGAGATCTCAGTTGCTTAATGTTTGAAATATAAAATTCAAATGTGTACTCTACATGTGTGCATTAATGTGTGTGGCTAAGGATGTGGGGGAAGTTATTTGTGGTTTAATTATTCTTAGTAAAAAAAAGTTTCTTCAACCTGCTCCAAACCAACTATTCCAACTAATCTGTGCTGGTGTTCTTTGGGGAAATTTGGAGAGGAGAGAAAGCCTTTCATTTCCCCTTTCTCCACTAGCCTACATCCTCCTTACCTCCTCCAGATACCCTGACTCAGCATGGGCTGCAGACTCAGATCCTCCCCAATGAGTAGGTTGCCCTTTCCTCCTGGAGGTAGGGCTGCCGTCTGAACAGGAGTAGAAAAGCTATGGGCATCACCTAAGAAAGGACAGTTCCCTCTTTCTCTTAGAACTACATCCTGAAAATCCAGAAAAATGAAAAGCCGGAACTTTCCTCGTGGTCCAGTCATTAAGACTTCACCTTCCAATGCAGGGGGTGCTGGTTTGATCCCTGATTGGGGAGCTAAGACCCCACAAGCCTCATGGCCAAAATATCAAAATGTAAAATGTAAGCAATGTTGTAATAGAGTCAATAAAGACTCTAAAAAACAGTCCACATCAAAAATATTCTAAAAAAAAAAAAAAAACTAAGTAAAATAGATAGCCAACAAGGACCTACTGTACAGCACATGAAGTGTGAAGTGAAGTGAAGTCGCTCAGTCTGGTCCGACTCTTTGCAACCCCATGGACTGTAGCCTACCAGGCTCCTCCGTCCATGGGATTCTCCAGGGAAGAATACTGGAATGGGCTGCCATTTCCTTCTCCAATAGCACTGGAAACTGCTCAATATTCTGTAACAACCTAAATGGTGAAAG
Organism: Cervus canadensis; assembly: GCF_019320065.1. Taxonomy (NCBI): domain Eukaryota; kingdom Metazoa; phylum Chordata; class Mammalia; order Artiodactyla; family Cervidae; genus Cervus; species Cervus canadensis. The sequence goes on along the minus strand of NC_057410.1, from coordinate 33,223,386 downwards.
AACTGAAGAAGGATAGAAAAAAATAAATTAATTAAAAATTAAAATAATAAAAGCATAGGAAAGCAGACCATATGCCAGGTTGGTGGGCAATAGAATATAGGGAAGGTTCTCAGATGAGGCTCTGGAGTCAAGGTGGCTGAAACTGAATTCTAATTCTGAACTTCCTTTGTGAACCTAGACAAGATCTATAGATTATCTATGCCTCAGTTTCATCATCTGTAAAATGGGTATAATACTGCCTGTATTATAGAGTTATTATGTCATAGAGTCATTTGAACAGTTTTTGGTACATAATGAGCACTCAATCAATGTTAACTGAAGTTTTTTATTAAAGACTATAATCTATTGAGAGCTAACTGTGTTTCCAAGCACCCAGTTAATACAGCTCACACTTTCCTTAGAACTCTTCTCATGGATTTCTACTTTCCAAAGTGAAATCAATTCTCAACTAGCTCTTTAATGTTTCCTTTCTTTGGTTAGCGCAATCATTAGCTGATAGCACCTAGAAACATGTCATTTTAATCTTTTGTAACAGGAAATTTTACATTATTCAATACACATGCCCACTCCTTGAAAGTATAGAATGAGAATTTAACAATCATGAAAAAATGCATAGCCTTCACTCACCCAAACTACATCTGCATTCTTTCATTCTTCAGTGTCAGCCAAGATAACTCACATCCTAAAGAAAAGGCAGGACAGAAACCAAAAGTCATGACAACACATTCCGCCCAACTCCTAAGCATGGTTACTGAGCTAAATATATCCAGGCTCTATGGCAGTAAGGACTGTACATTCTGCCAAGGGAGCCACAGCCGTGACAGCAATTGTGAAAAGCTGGTGACCCTGCTAGAAACTGCAAGAGAGACTGTATTAAGATACTTTGTGAGCTGTCAGGATGGAGTTCCAGGGCCTGTTTAAGAAACCAAGGCTTCAGTGGAAATGCCTCATCCTTTTGTAAATTAAAGGGCAGTGGTTTCTTTCCGACCCCTTTAGTGGCTTTCTTCAAGCTGCCTCAGCTCCAGAGCCTGAATCTAATTGCAGATATTTTTCATTTGTTCACCAACCACTACATTGACAATGGAAATTCAGGCCCAGGAACTTATTTACAGCATATCTACTGTAAATTATCTACTCTTCTGGAAAGCCATCTTGAAACCAGATTTTTAAAGGAAGTAGAATTTTGGGAGGGACCCACAATCTTGTTTTGCATCCTCAGGAAAACAGCTTCCCTGTAATCCCTTCATTTAAAAAAAGTTCTCATGGATTAATCTCCCTTAGGCAGGTATAATGACTGGTATTTCAACTCCATAAACAATTCAACTGCAATAAATAAACTAAAATAACAATAATAATCTTTTAATAACTACACATGTTACATGATCAATATCTTTCTTTTATTCTTTATAAACTGCTTTCTTATATGTAAGATCTCTACCTTCCCACTCCTGTCACTATTTCCCACCAGCTCTGATAAGAAAACACTCTCAATAACTCTGAGAAATGGCCAGTGGGATTATTCTAAAGGGCGTAATTGCAGCTACTGAGAAAGAGACTCAATGTAATTAAGATTAAATTAGGATAAAATTGTTTTCAGAGACTGATAATTATACCATGGGCTTCAAAATAACCAAATCTAGTACCTGTAACCTCACCCAGACTGAGGGCAGGTGCCTTCCCACACATCTGCCATATTGTTTCAATGTATCTTGAAGTGTGGCCAATCATAGTTTTGTGGACTTTTTTCCCACACTAGCACACAATTATATTTATCTAAGATAGTTTATATATTTGCAAATGATAGCCTTTACAAGGGCTGCAGTGTCTATTGAGAAAATTAACCTGGATGCTATTGTTGGAGATGCTGCTCCCTCTCTCTGGGAAGTGTCTTTTGATTGTTTTCTCATGTCAACAGCTTTATTCTCTCATTGCCTTCATTCAAGGCAACCCAAACTATATTGCTAGTGCTTACCAACAGCCATAACCCCTTCTACTTGCCAGGCACAGAGTTAGGAAAAAATTTTCAGACTCTTTTTTTTTTTTAAAAAAAATAAACAACAGAACATATACAGAAGTGATGTGTACCATTTCCAGTCCTGGGCCATGAGAACCGCCTACTCATGACCTTTGCTCTCTTCTCTTGTCTGGATTGACCGAAAGTAGATGGTGGAGCCTTTAGGTGGAAGGACTTGGTTCCTGAATGACTGTGCAGAACAGAGTCTATGCCACTGAACCCTACCATTTCACACTGAGCTATGAGGGAAGGAGGGCTTTCCAGGTGGCATTAGTTGTACAGAACCCACCTGTCAATGCAAGAGACATGAGTCACAGGTTCCATCAAAGGGTTGGGAAAATCCCCTGGAGGAGGGCATGGCAACCCACTTCAGTATTCATGCCTGAAGAATCCCATGGACTGAAGAGCCTGGTGGGCTACAGTCCATGGGCTCGCAAAGAGTCAGACACGACTGAAGTGACTTAGCTCTCTTGCACACATGATGTAAGAAATAAATCTTTGTTGTGTTAAGAAACTGAGACCTGACCTTGAAGGGTTCATCTGGTACGGGAACTAGCATTGTTCATCAAAGACAGCTATTTTTTCCATTTTCTTCTGTCTCTCCATCTCCACAGTCATCTCACATTTTCCTCCATTTCTTCCTTCTTTCATTTATACTGCAAAGAATTACTGTGTGCCCAACATACATGCCAGTAACAGAGTACACTGCACATTAACTGTGTTCAAAGTAGCCCAAATGAACAATCAACCACCTTACAATTCGACAAGCACAATTATGTGGGTCTACTAATTCTTTAGGAAAAGTGTCAGCAAACTACAATCTGGCTGTTTTGGTAAATTAAATTTTATGGGGACATAGCTGTGCTTATTCATTTACATCTTATCTGTAGTGTAGTGATCTTGGAACCTGCAAGACAGCAAGAATGACCAAGAAAGTCTTATGACCTGCAGCTTTCTTACCTCACTAGCTGAGTTGAATAGTGCTGACAGAGAAGGGTCTACAAAACAAAGTATTTTCTTGTCCTTAGCAGACAAAGTTTAAGAAAAAGCTTTAAAGATTTTGGAAAGGATTCTCAAAGGAGAGTATGCATGAAGTGGGTTTTGGAGTTCACTGTAGTAGAAAAAGAGGAAAAGTGAATTCTGGGGAGGGACAATAATAGCCAAGCAAAAATATGTGAGTTTAAGGTTACTCAGACAGCACTGAGAAAACATGCAAGGGGGAGTGATCATCCCCGCTAGATCACCACTTACTAGTGGGAAGGAGCAGCAGGAAGCATCAGGCCAAAGGGAGATGATGTAAAATAAGCAAACCTGTACCCTTCATCCTATCTGGGTACCAAATTTTAATAAATAATATTTAATATTATATCAATACTAAATAGCTTCAAGCTCAACTATAGATCAGTGAGCTGTAAGTCTTCATCTACCACTTATCAATAAACTGTAACATAGTTCTGTTTCCAGGTAATCTTACACAGACACAAAAGACCTTTTCATATATGGTAATCGTAAGAAATATTTAGACAAAATAAAAATCATACTTCTCTGCAAGATGTGCAGTGGCAGGTGCAAGGAAGACTTGATGAACTGAATTTCAGAGAATATGCCTTCTTAGATAAACAGAGTAAGTTCCCACACCTGGGTGTGAGCACACAGTCTGGGTAGAGGAGGACAGAGGAGCCAGCTTGTTGTAGTTTGGGATGTTTTGAGTGAAAAAGAAATCAGACAAATGTTATTCAACAGTGAAGCCTAGCAGAGAAGACTAGAGCCTGATTGAGTCCTAGATGAAAAACTAATTGCTCTGTCTGACAGTGCTCTCCTTGACATACCCCCAGATTGCAATGAGAGGGAGACTGGAAGAAAAAACATAATTACCAAGTCTCTCACATTCTCATGATGCTCAAATTCTTGGGATCCTCCAGATTTTGATTCAAAGATGAAACTACAGCCTAACCTCCTCCCAGCTCAAATACTGACAAGGTCAAAAGTCTGTGAAGGAAGTTGGAAATGTGGTTAATCACAGGTGAATACGATACAATGAAAGTTGTGATTCAGCCCCAGCTGAACACCCCTATAGGAGAGAGATGAATTACTAGTCCCTCACTGTAATCAAAAAACAAAAGAAAGAATTTACACTCTCTGGATAATAAAACAAACAAAAAATAATGTAACTCAGTCTCCACGTTCTTTCCTATATCCAGAAAACAGTAAGAAATTATGAGACAGACAAAGAAAAAGGAAAATGTGACCATATTTAAGAAGAAAAGCATAGCCTATTCAGACTGACAGATGATCTAACTATTGGAATTAGCAGACAAATATTTTTATTAATAAACTAATTATTTTCCCCCTTTCATCATAGGGAACTGGAATGCAAAAGTAGGAAATCAAGAGATACCTTGAAAACAGGCAAGTCTGACCTCGGAGTACAAAATGAAGCAGGGCAAAAGCTAACAGAGTTTTGCCAAGAAAACACTCTGGTCATAGCAAATATCCTCTTCCAGCAACACAAGAGATGATTCTAAAACATGGACATCAGCAGATGATGAATACTGAAATTAGATTGATTACCTTCTTTGCAGCCAAAGTTGGAGAAACTCTACACAGTCAGCAGGAACTGCCTGCGGCTAAGATTATCAGCTCCTTATTGCAAAATTCAGGCTTAGATTGAGGAAAATAGGGAAAACCACTAAGTCATTCAGTTATGACCTAAATCAAATCCCTTATGATTATACAGTGGAGTTGACGAATAGATTCAAGGGACTAAATCTGGTAGACAGACCGCCTGAAGAACTACGGACAGAGGTTCATAACACTGTACAGGAGATGATGGCCAAAACCATTCCCAAGAAAAAGAAATGCAAGAAGGCAAAGTGGTTGTCTGAGGATGCCTTACAAATAACTGAGAAAAGAAGAGAAGCTAAAGGCAAAGGATAAAGGGAAAGATACAACCAACTGAATGCAGAGTTAATAGCAAAGAGAGATAAGAAAGCCTTTTTAAGTGATCACTGCAAAGAAATAGAGGAAAACAACAGAATGGGAAAGACTAGAGATCTCTTTAAGAAAACTGGACTTACTGAGGGAACACTTCATACAAAGATAGGCACAAAAAAGGACAAAAATGGCTAGGACCTAACAGAAGCAGAAGATATTAAGAAGAGGTGGCAAGAATAATACACAGAAGAACTATACAAAAAAGCTCTTAATGACCCAGTCAACAATGATGATGTGGTCACTCACCTGGAGCCAGACATCCTGGAATGAGAAGTCAAGAGGGCCTTGGGAAGTGTTACTATGAACAAAGCTAGTGGAGGTGATGGAACTCCAGCTGAGCTATTTCAAATCTTAAAAGAAGATGATGCTGTGAAAGTTCTGCATTCATTAAGCCAGCAAATATGGAAAACTCATCATTGGCCACAGGACTGAAAAAGGTCTGTTTTTATTCCAATCCCAAAGAAAAGCAATGCCAAAGAATGTTCAAATTACTGTACAATTGCACTCATTTCACATGCCAGCAAGATTTTGCTCAAAATCCTTCAAGCTAGACTTCAGTAGTATGTGAACCAAGAACTTCCAGATGTACAAGATGGATTTAGAAAAGGCAGAGGAACCAGAGATCAAATTGCCAGCATATGCTGGATCATAGAAAAAGTAAGGGAATTTCAAAAAAACACCTGCTTCTGCTTCACTGACTATGCTAAAGCCTTTGACTTTGTGGATCACAACAAACTGAAATATTCTGAAAGAGGGGGGAATACTAGACCACTTTACCTGCCTTCTGAGAAATCTGTATGCAGGACAAGAAGCAACAGTTCAAACCAGACATGGAACAACAGACTGGTTACAAATCAGGAAAGGAGTACATCAAGGCTGTATATTGTCACCCTGCTTATTTAACTTCTATGCAGAGTACATCAGGTGAAATGCCAGGCTAGATGAATCACAAACTGGAATCAAGATTGCCGGGAGAAATATCAACAACCTCAGATATGCAGATGATACCACTTTAATGGCAGAAAGTGAAGAGGCACTTAAAGAGCCTCTTGATGAAGGTGAAAGAGGTGAGTGAAAAAGCTGGCTTAAAACTCAACATTCAAAAACTAAGATCGTGGCATCTGGTCCTATCACTTCATGGCAAATAGATGGGGAAAATGTGGAAACAGTGTCAGATTTCATTTTCTTGGGCTCTAAAATCAATGTGGAAGGTGACAGAAGCCACGAAATTAAAAGATGCCTGCTCTTTTGAAGAATAACTATGTCAAACCTAGACAGTGTTTTAAAAAGCAGAGACACCATTTTGCCAACAAATGTTTATATAGTCAAAGCTATGGCTTTTCCAGTAGTCATGTATGGATGTGAGAGTTGGACCATACAGAAGGCTGAGCACATAAGAACTGACACTTTCAAACTGTGGTGCTAGAGAAGACTCTTGAGAGTCTCTAGGATTGCAAGGAAATCAAACCAGTCAGTCCTAAAGGATATCAACCCTGAATATTATTGGAAGAACTGATGCTGACACTGAAGCTCCAATACTTTGGCCACCTGATGCGAAGAACTGACTCATTGAAAAAGACCCTGATGCTGGGAAAAAGGAGGGCAACAGGAGAAGGGGGCAACAGAGGATGAGATGGTTGGATGGCATCACTGACTCAATGGACATGAGTTTAAGCAAACTTGGGGAGATAGTGATGGACAGAGAAGCCTGGTGTGCTGCAGTTCATGAAGTTGCAAAGAGTTGGACACAACTTAGTGACTGAAGAACAACAATTCCTTTTAACTATTACAAATCTTTTAAAGAAAAAATAAATGTAATAAATGAATAGATAGGGGTTTTAAGGAAAGAAACAAAAACATTAAAAAGAGCCAAAAGGAAAATTATAGCACTAAAAACACAATATCTGAAATTAAAAATAATTAGGCGGGCCTAACAGCACTAGTGGAGAAGGCAATGGCATCGCACTCCAGTACTCTTGCCTGGAAAATCCCATGGATGGAGAAGCTGGATAGGCTGCAGTCCATGGGGTCGCGGAGAGTCAGACACGACTTCCCTTTCACTTTTCACTTTCATGCACTGGAGAAGGAAATGGCAACCCCCTCCAGTGTTCTTGCCTGGAGAATCCCAGGGACGGCGGAGCCTGGTGAGCTGCTGTCTATGGGGTCGCACAGAGTCAGACACGACTGGAGTGACTTAGCAGCAGCAACAACTCTAGGTTAATCACAAATGGGTGCTGTTCAGACCTGCAGTATGAAACAAAACTGACTGAGAGCCCAGCAACTGTTCTCTGGATCTTTCATGGCAGTCATACAAAAGCCAAGCCTCCTACGGGCTTCTCCCAGCCAATGGCTGAAAATGACAGCTAAAAAGGCCCTTTTCTGTGAGTTCTAGGAACTCTCCAATGGGTTACTTTGGATTGAGAAATTTCCATCAGCCTGGCAAAACTTTTTTACTTTTGGGTAACAAAGTCTAAATTTCCCATACAATCATTTTCCCATATCCTTTTCATCTCCTTCACAGGCACCAAACTTTACAATCTGAAGGTTCTCTCTCTCTTTTTTTTTTTTCTGCTCCCTCATCTTTTATCCTTCACAGATATTTTCCCAACATATCTTTTGGAAATCGAATCCCATCTTTACATTTGCTTTCTCAGACAATCCAAACAAACACAAAAGCACTGTATACTTCAGAAGAAATCATCAGTGGAATTAAAAACAGATCAGTAAAGATTTTCCAAAGCAAAAAAAAAAAAAATGATTGAAAGAAAAAAAGAACAGAATACGTCAGTGATCTAAGGGATCAAATCAAATGACCCAATAGACATACAATGGAAATCTCAGGAGAGGAGAGACAGAAAATATTATAAGGGCCAATGACTGAACAACTTTCTAGTTTGATTTAAAATATCCACTTTAAAAGTCAAGAAACTCAGTAAATTTCAAGCAGAAAGAATACAAGCCAAATAACACTGGTGTATATTATGGTCTAATTACTGAAAACCAAGGATAAAGAGAAAACCACATGCGATGAGTTAAGAGGGGACATTGTACACAGAGAAACAAAGACAGGGATATTTGCTTTTCTGCAGAGGCAAAGCAGGCCAGATGGCAATGGGATAACATCTTTGAGGTCCTAAGGAAGGGGGATTGGCAGTCTGTAGTTTTATAACCAGGAAAGATGTCCTTCAATTGTGGGAATGAGATAGAGATGTTTTTAGACTGTTAAGGGTGAAAGAGGTTATTGCCAGAAGGCTCTCACGATAGAGCATGCTAAAGGAAATTCTTTAGGTTGAGGGAGGACCAGGGGGCAAAGAGGTTCAGTTCTACAGGAAATACTGAAGCATACCAGAGATAATACATATGGAGGTTTTTTTTTACCTTTTTCTCAGTTTATTTGGTGGAAAGTTGACCATTTAAAGCAAAAAAGACAGCACTATGTTGTAGGGTTGGTAACATGTGTAGAATTAAAATGTATAAGGTTCATGGCACCAAGGCCATCCACCAAGGGTGGATGGAAGTATATTGTTGGGTTGGTGCCTTACGTACAAGGTGGCGTCATGTTATTTCAAAATAATTTGAAATGAGGTGGGGATATATATTATGTTCCAATAGAAAACACTAGAAAAAAATTTTAAAGGGGTTAAAAAAAATCAAAAGTAATAACCTATAATGACTACAAGCATTTTGACCATGACCTACAATAATAAATATCATGTATCTATCACTACCTGAACACAAGGGCTCCACATCAATCTTACACACACATATTTTAAAAACAGAAAAAAACTATTGAAAGTAATTATTAATTACTAAGTGCAAGGAATGCATTTTATTCTTTTTCATTTTTTAATATCAATCATTACCTATTGAATGAATGTTACTACTGATAATTTTTCTATACCATCAGCTTTGGGTCAGGCCATTTACTTAAAAATATTTTTTAATTTACTTTTGTTACTTAATTGATGTTTATCAAAATATTCCAAAATATAAGTTATCCCTATTTTACCAGTTGAGCCACAAGGGAAGCCCCCATTCCTACTTTAGAAATGAGGACACAGAGGTGGAGAAATTAAGATTCTTAAGATTGTAAGGTTAGTAACTGGAAAAGGTAGGATTTCAATACAGATATAGGAAGTCCATTGGCTGTGCTCTTAACCACTATATCACACTATCTCCACCTTGGCCTCTATGTTTGGGGACCTGTGTGCATGTAACTACTTGCATTTGGCGGGAGATAAATACTAGTTTTTATCTAACCTGGAAAAAGCTTAAGAATCACAGTACTACCCCCCAAACCCAATTTACAGTTTGTTTTTTCCTACCAGATAACTAATATTTGTTCACATTGTCTGAGTAGATGCTTTAAAAAGCTCCAGTCATTTGACCACGAAAGAACTGTAACTTTTAACACTTTATAGCCTACTCTCTCCTTTGTATATGCTATTGGTGAGTGGCAACAGAAATCTACAGAACATACAAATGAGAAACTTTAATCTACTGAAGCTATTTTTCAGTTCTAAGATTCTATAAACCTATAATTCTAATCAAGGACCCAGCCACCTGCTATTCTATAACTAAGCCACAAGATGGGCAGTTGTCTAAATTGCTCAGAAAGATATACAAAGGCAAGGGTTCCTTAGTTTCTTTGTTAGTCTGCCCTGAAGTTTTGCAAGGCCTAAAGTTAATTAGAGTCTCTTGGTGTAATTTAAGCATATTCCTCTTAGCTTATTGTCTGACATACAGATGGAATAATCCAGCTTTCCTCAGGATAATCATTTTTATTCACATACTTATATAATTTAAAATAACTATGTATTTGCTATTTAGCTTTTCCTCTCTAGACTAAATAAATACAATCCCCTTAATCTTCCCCCATCAGTTTGACTTTCTCTGTAATCATTTCGGCCATGCCTCTTAGGAGATCCTCTATAGTTTCCCCACATGCATGTTAAAGGGTGGAACTCCATATTGATTGCATTACTTTAATAAGGGCCTGACCAATGCCAAATATGGCTGGATAATCTGCCCTCTTGCCTGCCATGTTTTTGCTAACAGAGAGTTGAATATTACATTAACATTTCCAAAAGTATTATTGCCAGTTTTCTGGGTCATCATCAGCTGAAGCTAAATCCCACTCATACAAACTGCCATAGGCCAACTGAACAAATGCCCTGCATTCTCCATTTAAAATATCTGTTCTGACTTTTTTTTTTTTTTTTTAATTTTTTTATTAGTTGGAGGCTAATTACTTCACAACATTTCAGGGGGTTTTGTCATACATTGATATGAATCAGCCATAGATTTACACTCATTCCCCATCCCGATCCCCCCTCCCACCTCCCTCTCCACCCGATTCCTCTGGGTCTTCCCAGTGTACCAGGCCAGCGCACTTGTCTCATGCATCCCACCTGGGCTGGTGATCTGTTTCACCATAGATAGTATACATGCTGTTCTTTTGAAACATCCCACCCTCACCTTCTCCCACAGAGTTCAAAAGTCTGTTCTGTATTTCTGTGTCTCTTTTTCTGTTTTGCATATAGGGTTATCGTTACCATCTTTCTAAATTCCATATATATGTGTTAGTATGCTATAATGTTCTTTATCTTTCTGGCTTACTTCACTCTGTATAAGGGGCTCCAGTTTCATCCATCTCATTAGGACTGGTTCAAATGAATTCTTTTTACGGCTGAGTAATATTCCATGGTGTATATGTACCACAGCTTCCTTATCCATTCATCTGCTGATGGGCATCTAGGTTGCTTCCATGTCCTGGCTATTATAAACAGTGCTGCGATGAACATTGGGGTGCACGTGTCTCTTTCAGATCTGGTTTCCTCAGTGTGTATGCCCAGAAGTGGGATTGCTGGGTCATATGGCAGTTTTATTTCCAGTTTTTTAAGGAATCTCCACACTGTTTTCCATAGTGGCTGTACTAGTTTGCATTCCCACCAACAGTGTAAGAGGGTTCCCTTTTCTCCACACCCTCTCCAGCATTTATTGCTTGTAGACTTTTGGATAGCAGCCATCCTGACTGGTGTGGAGAACATAGGCAAAACACTCTCCAACATAAATCACAGCAAGATCCTCTATGACCCACCTCCCAGAATATTGGAAATAAAAGCAAAACTAAACAAATGGGATCTAATGAAACTTAAAAGCTTTTGCACTACAAAGGAAACTATAAGTAAGGTGAAAAGACAGCCGTCAGATTGGGAGAAAATAATAGCAAATGAAGAAACAGACAAAGGATTAATCTCAAAAATATACAAGCAACTCCTGCAGCTCAATTCCAGAAAAATAAATGACCCAATCAAAAAATGGGCCAGAGAACTAAACAGACATTTCTCCAAAGAAGACATACAGATGGCTAACAAACACATGAAAAGATGCTCAACATCACTCATTATTAGAGAAATGTTCCGACGTTTTAAAGGCATTTAGAGTTCTTCTTTCATGACTTGAATTTTCTTTCTTCTGGGTTTTTGGTTTTTTTTATGTTTTTTCTCTGTTGTGACATTATTGTTTTTATTGATTTCGAGTGCTCTTTATACTAAGGATTTCAGTTCTTTGGTGTTTGTCTATGTAGTTTTCTTTTTTTAATATTTGTGTGTGTGTGTGTGTGTGTTCAGCCACTCAGTCATGTCCAACTCTTTGCAACCCCATGACCTGTAGCCCACCAGGCTCCTCTGTGCATAGGATTTTCCAGGTAAGCATACTGGAATGGGTTGCCACTTCCTTCTCCAGGGGATATTTTAAGGATTTCAATTCTTTGGTGTTTATCTACACACAGTTTTTTTTAGATTTGTATATAATCAAATAGAATGCCAAATTTTTCTTTGTTCTTTCTGCCATCATTTTTATGGAAAGTTATTCCCATTCCCAAGATCAACTAATAATTATCTGTATTTGTTTCAATGGTTTTTAAGATTTCATGCTTTTTTTGCATCAACTTAACTATATATCCTTAATTTTGGTAATTAAAATAGTGTGAGATATTGTAAAAAAAAAAGCTCACATATGTGTATGTGAGAATTTGCCAACTTTTCCAATTTTTCCCTTTTACATTGGTTATTGTACTTTACCAAGTAAAATTTTCATATGACATATGTTTGAGAGTTGGTGGTGGTGGTTTAGTCACTAAGTCGAGTCCAACTCTTGCGACCCCATGGACTGCAGCCTGCCAGGCTCCTCTGACCGTGGGATTCTCCAGGCAAGAATACTGGAGTGAGTTGCCATTTCCTTCTCCAGGGGATCTTCCTGACCCAGGAATCGAACCCGGGCCTCCTTCATTGCAAGTGGATTCTTTACCAACTGAGCTATGAGGGAAGCCCACAAAGTATCAATATACTTAGGGGCTTCACTGATAACTCAGTTGGTAGAGAATCCACCTGCAATGCAGGAGACCCGGGTTCAACTCTTGGGTTAGGAAGATCCCCTGGAGAAGGGAAAGGCTACCCACTCCAGTAGTCTGGCCTGGAGAATTCCATGGACTATACAGTCCATGGGGTCACAAAGAGTTGGACATGACTGAGTGACTTTCACTTTCAAATTTTCAGATCAATATATTTATTTATAAAAGGCTCTTCAGAAATAAGCCTTCCACAGAGGCATGGACAAAGACCATTCATAAAAGGGAAAGTTAAAGTTCTTTGAGACATATGAAAAATACTCATCTTTATAACTAAAGAAGTAAAAAGCTAAAATTGTATATCATTCTTTTGAATCATGAGAGATCTTTTCAAAATTATTTTAATATTAGGATTATTGAGATTTGTTTTAAAATTCATGCTTTCAAACACTGTTGGCATTCTTTTTCCTAATATTTTCTTTTGCTAATTTTCAAAGCTTCAAAAAATGTAAAAGTATAGTACAATGAATATCCAAGTACCTCTCATTTATAGTCATTAACTGTTAACATTTGTCCAATTTGCTTTATCTCTCTGTATATGCATATGTATATCTGTGTGTTTATGTATACACACATATGTGATTTTATATATATATATGTATATATATACACATGATATGTATAATTTTTTGCTGAACCATTTGAAAGTTAGTTGCAGACACCATGATACTTAAAGATCTTACTTAAAAGGCTTAAAGATTTTAATCTGCAGATAGAAGTGTTTTAAACATGAGCAATATCTTTTAAAAGCAATTTAGAAGATGCATCAAAGCCTTCAAGATATAAAATTAGCATAATAAATTCACTTCTGAGTATCTGTTCAAAAGGTTTTATTCTCTTTCCTCAATTTCAGCCTCCTTTTTCATGGCATCCAGTATAATAATGGTTCTTATTTATGATTCATTAGAAAACTACTCAAGTAATTACAAAAGAGACATATAAAATTAATTCTAGCTTCTGACACTAAAGGGATACATGTATTTGGTAGATTTTTTTTCCCCAGAAATTGGCTTTTTCATACACATGTACTAAACTCTTTGTTATAACCAAATAGATAAGATATGGACTTCCTCTCAAGAAGTTTGTGATCATTAGTGCTTTTAAGGCCCTCCCTAGAAATTTAGACTTTTCTTAGAATGGAAAAGTCTAAGTCAATTAAACTATGAATCACTTATACTACAGAATATTGTGCTACTATAAATATAATTGGTGGGATCCATATTAGATGAGCAGAAGAGATGTCCAGAGGAGTTAGTAAGTGGAAAAAAACAAGCTTCAAATTCGTGTGTATAGGGTGATTCAAATACACACAGTTTCTCCATATATGAGGATGTGAATTTAGGTTTATTTGTATAAACAGGAAGAAAAAGAGAAATGTGAGGAAACCTATACATTAAACTACTGAGATTTGTTTTTCAGAGGAGGAAAAATGGATTGGACAGAATAAGATTATCAACTTTTTATATATAAACATTCTAATGGTTTCAAACAGACTTTACATTAGTAATTTTTTAATTAAATTTAAAAAAAGAATAACACACAAAGGGGTAACTCAAGAACTGTCAAAAAATGAACAGATATCAGTGACTGATTTTTGCTAATGAAAATTGATTTCCATTTTCCTGTATTTTACAATATATTTTATATATTACATCATATTTTACATAAAATATAAGTATAAAATATAAAAACATTGTTCAAATAAGAGCAAACATCACATCTCACCACTTAACAAAAAATTCTTTTCACATCAGTGGGTCATAATTTGCGCCTAAGTAGTTCTCGTCACTGTAGCAGTCAGGCATGCATGGGCATGCATAGAGTCAGAGCCAGTGGGGTTGATTTGCATAAGAAACTGCAGGGCTTTTGAAGAAAATCTAACGTAAACAAGTTAGAATTGGACACATACTTTTGGTCAAACAGTGTTGGGAAGAGTGTGATGATTTGGAACACAGTATAAGGACAAAGGTCAACATAACATCTTACCATTTAATGTTTTTGACCCAATTGAGAAGGTCAGTTCAATTCAGTCGCTCAGTCGTGTCGGACTCTTTGTGACCCCATGAATTGCAGCACGCCAGGCCTCCCTGTCCATCACCAACTCCCAGAGTCCACCCAAACCCATGTCCATTGAGTCAGTGATGCCATCCAACCATCTCATCCTCTGTCGTCCCCTTCTCCTCCTGCCCTCAATCGTTCCCAGCATCAGGGTCTTTTCCAATGAGTCAGTTCTTCGCATCAGGTGGCCAGAGTATTGGAGCTTCAGCTTCAGCATCAGTCCTTCCAATGAACACCCAGGACTGATCTCCTTGAGAAGATAAGGTTGTACAATTTGGGGACCTCAATGTAGGAGATGTGACACTAAAGTAAAAGCATATCAAAGAAAAAAAAAATGAAAGCATATCACATCTAGTGATATGCAGCAGGCACACTTGCTGGGCAACGGCGGCATCGTGTAACACTGGAAGCTTTATCAGGCATCTACAGGGTCTGCACCTACAGTCGCAAGATTCAGAGTGGCAGGAAGATGTGCTTCCATAAAGGGCATTGGAGGCTGCAGAAAGGCTCCTCTATATTTTGCTTTATTCATTTACCATTATGGAATCCTTCTCTACATCTCTATGGAGATGTCTATGTCTTCTTAAATGTCATTTTAAATGGATAAATAACATTACTTATACAATCTGTAAGGTTTGTTAACCTCTGTTTCTATTTTCTTTCCCTGGTATTATAGAAGTTCACATGTATAGCTTTGCTTTAAGGTTCAACTATTTTCTTAGAACAAATTCCCAAGAGTACACTGATGGACTCAAAAGATTTGAACATCAGCATATGCACAGTGAAACATGACTTTGTTTTCTTATTTTTCCCAAATGCTGAACCAATTTAGCATGTCATCAGCAACGTTTGAATTATCAAGCTTTTGCCACAAACAGGGCAGCTAAGTGTTGTCTTTTACATTTAACATTTATTGAGTAACTACTCTGACTAATCACTCTTAGGGGTATAGGAGAGCAACAAAATAAAATCCAAAACTCTCTGTCAGCACTGAGCTTAGATTTAGCAGAAGGAGGCTGGTTTATCAGACAAAAAGTCATTTTCCTGAAGTGCTGTATCAGCTTCATGTGCTTGGGTACTCGTGAAGGTGATCTGTGTTCTGTTTCTTAGTTGGCTGTCATTGCTGTTGTATGAATTGCTTATTCATGTCTTTTTTTCCCATGTATTAAATGAGTTCTTGATGTGAAAGCTCATGAGATGCCTCAGAGCTTCTATTTCCCTCCAAGTTCCCACGTGGCCTCCTGAGTCCTGGGATTGTCCTTAGAAACCACTGTCCTGTCATCACCACATAAAGAATTCACTTACAGCTAAGAAAAATCCACCTCCCATGGCATCCTGTTTCTCCTGCTTACAGACCTTCCATTTTCCAGCGGAGAAACAATAGGAAACACCGTTTCACCACCTTCTCTGCCCATGAAAGTAGTTACTCTCCTTGCCAGTGAGGTGGATTTTCTAGGCTGGCTCTTCTGATTTGTTCCACATCCAGACTGTATCCTCTCAGTTTTTCCTTCCTTTCTTCCTCTGGAGACAAAGACCTTCCAAGATACAAAATTTCTGGGTGGCCACATTCTGTCCTACCCGAGGACCACTCCAATCCACCAGCCCCCCAGAGCCTGGCCAGAGCTCACCAAGCCGCAGGTCAGCCTTCTTCTCCCTGGGCACAGGCCACGTCCAATGCGGACACCCCAGGTGCATCCCCAGAACACAAGCTCTGCTCCCGCTTGAAAGAGGGTCTTCTCTGCTCCCAAAGCTCAGCATGGAGAAAAGAACCGGTTCACTGCTTCCTCTTCTCCTTTGAGGGTTTCCACCACAGATGGTGGCCTCTGTCATGTCTGATGTGATCCTTTCCCATCTGGTGACCTAAGTTATTTTGTTCTTGTTGTTGTACATGTGTTTACAAGTCTTTATGTAGCCAAATCTGTCAGTTTTTCCCTTTGTGATTTCTTCTGTCACTTCATAGTAAACAAATAATAATAACAGTAATAATGGTTTCTCCAGACATCTGACAGGCAATAACTTATCTGTTCTGCTATGTTCTCTCTTACCTATCATGTTAGCCATTCAAAACTTACTTCAATCATGAGGTATGAAATTGGGCTAGGAAGCTGATTTCTTTTTTCAAAAAAGTGGTAGCTATGAATCTCAAGTAATGTAGATTAAATAATTCATTCACTGTTCATTTAAGATGTCTCTTGTTATTTATTATTATATCCTTCTATACGATATGCTTATTTCTGGACTATGCTATTCCATTTATCTCAGTGGAGATAAATGTTGTACATGCTCGCTGAGGACTTCCCTCATGGCTCAGCAGTAAAGAATCCACCTGCAATGCAGGAGACATGAGTTCAAACCCTGGATTGGGAAGATCCCCTGAAAGGGGAAATAGCAACTCACTCCAGTATTCTTGCCTGGGAAATCCCATAGACAGAGGAGCCTGGCAAGCTACAGTTCATGGAATTGCAAGAGTCGGACGTGACTCAGCAACTAAACCACCACCATCACATGCTTATTTGGGAAGACTAGCTCCACTTTAATGTTCCACTTTGCAAAGTGCTAGTTTATGCTCCTAGCTGAGCGTGGTGGTACATGGACACTGGGCCTTTAGAACCCTGGCTCAGCAATTTACTAATCATCATGTGAACTTGGGTAAGTTACCTGAACTTCTATTGGCCTCTGTTTCCTTGTTTGTAAAATGGAGATAATAAAGATACTGTTTTATGTGAAGTGCTTATTCTATGTAAAACATTTAGAATAATGTCCATCACATAGTAAGTGCTCCAGAATGATATGTATTTTTGCAGAAACAAATTATAATCACCATTAAGTTCAAAAATCCTATTCAGCTTTTGAGTTGGGTTATGTCTAACTTATAAATTGGCTGAATTAAATAGAAGTCTTTCTGATTTATCGTCACTTTCAAGGATAACTGTTTATCTTTCCATTGGTGTTCTCTAATATTATCTAATATTTCTAAAGTTTTACACTTTTGTCTATATTAAATAAAACATGCAACTCCCTTATAAAAATATATATTATTAAATAATTTAGATGCTTTTTCATTATTCTGACCTGAGATAAAAGGCTCTTTGGGATTTGTATGTATTCATTTTGTATTCATCTTTCTGCTTTATTGATGCCTAGAGTTTTTTTTTTAAGACTTTTGATTTTAGTTTTTAAAAGTATACAATCACAGCATGCAAAGATAACATTTTAATTTTGTTTTCAAATACTAATTCTTCTGATTTTTGTATCTTCCTGCACTGACTAGAACTCCAAAACAATATTTAACACATATTAGAAAGGTTGTCTTTTTTTTAAACTGATTTAAACAGGGATGTTTCTAACAGGAGAAAGGAGACTTTGGAACAAGACTTGAAGTTTGCTTTATACTGATGGTGTCTCTCTTAGTTTGGAATCCGTAACAGATCCACAATCTCTCAGTTTCTTCATCAATAAGTTGATATAAATATTTATCTCTTATAGCTATAGAAATAACTGAGATGTCATATGTAAAGTGCACTGATACATAAGGTAGAGACAATATATTTCAACCCCATCTATTCTTTATATTCCATATATCTATCTATTAAGGAAATCCATTATTCTGTTCCTAAATTTCTAATGTTCCTATTATAAATGGGTATTCAAATGGATAGTTCTTAAATGTATTTGTGACTTTGTGATTAAAATACAACTTGGAAACTATCACATAGGAAAACAAAAGGCATCTTCAGTTTCACATCTCCTGGAATTTATAAGTCATCTCTAGCCCCTAAAATTACACTTCATAATACCTATGCAGTGAATATTTGCTGAATATTTTGTTGAATGAATAAGCCCAGTTAATTCCAAAAGGTCTCTAAGATTTTTTCCCCCAAGTATTTCATAGATAACAATTCACAATTGAAAATCACATTCTTTGTCAAATCCAGCAAAAGGAACGTGAACGCTGAGTAAATACACATACACATACATGTATACATAGGTAGACATGCATATGGGCTTCTCTGGTAGCTCAGCTGGTAGAGAATCCTCCTGCAATGCAGGAGACCTGGGTTCCATTCTTGGGTGAGGAAGATCCCCTGAAGAAGGGATAGGCTAGTCACTCCAGCATGCACCGTCGGGGTTCAGACGGTAAAGAATCTGTCTGTGATGCAGGAGACCTGGGTTCGATCCCTGGCTTGGGAAAATCCCCTGGAGGACGGCATGGCAACCCACTCCAGTATTCTTGCCTGGAGAATCTCCATCGACAGAGAAGCCTGGTGGGCTACAGTCCATGGGGTCACAATGAGTCAGACACGACTGAGCGACTAAGCACAGCCCAGCACAGACACGCACGTGGGCTCCCCTCACGGCTCAGCGCTAAAGAAGCTGCCCGCCATGCTAGAGACTCAGGAGAAGCTGGTTCAGTCCCTGGGTCGGGAAGATCCCCTGGAGGAGGGCATGGCAACCCACTCCAGTGTTCTTGGCTGGAGAATCCCACGGACAGAGGAGCCAGGTGGGCTACAGTCCTTAGGGTCACAAAGAATCAGACACAGCTAAAGCAACTGAGCATGCGTGCATACACACGCAACATGTATACACATATTATTCAGAACCAAAATGTTTCTAAAAGTAAGAAAAGCTTTGCTTGCTAGGGAAAAGATAAAAAGGCTTTTTAAATAATTGTTTTACTTTCATGCACTGCTACCTATAAATTTTAAAGATTAACATAATTGAAAAAGTTAATTGAATTCATTAAATCATCAAAATTTTGCTAATCCAATGCCACCAATATAGAAATGATTAAAAATCAGTTCTTATGGTTACATTTAGTTTGCATTAGGGTTTTTGTTGTTGTTGTTGTTTATTTTTTGGCCACACCACACAATTTGCAGCATCTTAGCTCCCCAACCAGGAATCAAACCCATGCCTCCTGCAGTGGAAACAGAGCCCTAACTACTAGACTACCAGGGAATTCCCTTGTCTGTATTAGTTTTGCTCACTAAAAGTGTCGCACTTTTAGCCTAGCATTCTAACATATCACATCTTGACTAAAAAAACATTTACTGTTTGAGTTCTTTTTCTCTTGATGACCTATATGAAACATTGGCAAACATGTTAAGATCCAATGGTAGGCAGTGAGAGAAAGACCATTAAAAAAGAGAAAAACTAAAAAGCAAAAGGAGAAATAATACAGATGACCAAATTTAGATTCTGCATATTTCCTTAACAATAACTAGCACACTTTACAGTATTTCAAGGAGTCATTTAGTTCTTCCTTTGAGCTGAATTGAAACTCTGACTACCTTTAATTGAGTACTAACCAAGCAGTTTCTGCACATTTATTCCTTTAATTCTTACCACTACACTGAAATGCAGGTACTTCTTATTTCAGCTCCATTTCTTTAAAGATTTTTTTTTTTTTTAATGTGGACCATTTTAAAACTCTTAACCACTGGACTGCCAGGGAAGTCCCTTCATCTCCATATTTACAATGAGGCTCAAAGAGGTTATGCTATTAGACTGAGGTCATACAGCTGGTTCATGCTAACGGAGGTTAGAAATGAAGACAGATCTACTAGACTTCGGTGCTTATAACCCACACTTCCAGCCCATGCTCATAGTCCTGGGCTCTGAAGCCCCTTAAAGAGGAACTGCATCTGTGAGTAGACTGAACCTCTCTGTATGGGAGCAACATAGTCACAGATCTACTAGCGTGGCAAAATAGGCCCTGATCACTAAGCTATTTCTCTGTGACTTCTCCAGTGTTTCTTCATATACAGCATCGCGTACAGCTTAATAGACCTGAAATATCCAAGCTCTGTCAGGAAAATGCCAACTCAAAGTGGTGATTACCTCTGGGAGGGGAGGGGAGTGGAGAGGGAGGGCATTAGGCTAGAGGAGGAACGTACGGGGAGATGCAAGTTATTGATACTATTCTGGTACTTACATCGGGATATAGTTTCACGGGTCATCACTATATTATTGTACTCTAGTATGTCTCAAAGTTTATATAAAGTGTAACTTTAAACTATTAAAGCAAGAAGAATTCTCTGGGCACACTTCAAATAAGCAATGAACAATTCCTATCCTTTCTGCCCTGACTCACCCTAAAGTGATCAAAGGTGTGTAAACCATGCCAAACTCCTGATTCTTTCCTCTTCACAATCACAATATCCTGTTCAGAAGAGCTATGAGCTACCAGACCTGGTTTTTGAAGTTTGTGTTGGAAAATAATGCAAAGTTCTTTCTTTTAAGGACTGGTTTCCTTTCATCAAGGCTTCAAGGAGCAAAGAAACAAAGAGTTAAAGAAAGCATCTTGTTTCACTGCTACCAATTCATAAGCTCTTTGCCCAAGAGCTGGGCTCATGCTGACTTCTCTTATATTCCCCTCAAGGCACTCAGCACAACGCATTGCATGGAGTAGGTGGACGATTGATGTTTGTGAATCAATGTATAAATGGATGAGTCAAGTCACACTATTTTCACGGAGAATCTTAAATGTCACTCTTCTTGAAATTTGACCATGCTGCTCAACCTACTAAAAATTTCATAATGAACCGCCTACAAGCACAATCTTGTATGAATATCCCCTATGTTCCCCAAATCCTTTGTGACCTATGGACACAATTGCCGAATATGAGTCATGCTTCTACCACGCTCCCACACAAGTGGTATTTTTAATGCTCCAGCATTTCCTGAAGTCGCGCTCTCAGGAAATGGTTTTTGCAATAATGACCTCACCCTCCCCATGTTCCCTTCACCCCCACCACTGAATCCCAGAATAGCCGAACAGGTGTTCAGATACCCAGAATTACCCAAAACACTCCACAACCTGTCTTATGCCTCCTATCAAAGTCACAAGGATGACCTCTTGTCCTTTGGAGTTTGAAAGGAATATTCGTGCTTTATTTATAACTAGATATAGTTTATTCTTAAAACTGGCAATAGTTACCACGCACCAGAACTAAATCAGTATATAACATAGTGGTTAAGGTTATGGCCTCTGGGGTCCGACAGCCCTGGAGACCAAATTTTGACCCCATGGCTAACTATGGATTAACCATCACTAACCACAATGGATGTGGTTTCAGGCAACTCATTTAAGCTTTTAGAGCTTCAATGTTATCATCTGTAAAATGGGAATAATAGAAGAAATAATTTTCTTGGAATGCTGTGAACATCAAATAATATTAATACAACTCCTATAAACTTCTGACCTCTGGCCTGAAAAGAGCAACTGCTCAGTACTTGCTAATGGTTATTATTGTGTCAGGTTTTCCTGGACCGCAGGCCTGAGTTGTCTCTCTTGGAAACTGTTGACCACGATGTGGTCACTGTGACTGCCAGGAGTCTTTAGATGTCCAGATACCTTCAGAAACTTATCTGGCTCAACCCATTCTGGAGGGCACTGCCCTAGCACCCTCTGGGAATCAGAAAGGTCAAGGGAGAGCAGAGGGTGAGAAGTAAAGGATGACAGGGGATGGGGGAGATTATATCAATAAAGCCACCTGGTCTCACCCAGGCTCAAGGCAAACAGAGAGGCTGCCACATGACTGTAGGAGGAGAGGTATTTACACAGTGAGGCTCCTTGCAACGATCATGAGCAAAGTCCATACTTCTTTGGAAAAGAGTCTGTTTATCTTTTATGTCTTTCTTATAAGAGAAACCCAATAGCAAAGATGATGCTGAAAATGGCAATTTGACTCTGAGAAACTATTCTCGTCAGACCATCTGATAAGCTTCCCAAGGGACTTTTCTAGGCTCTCCAAACAGCACAGGACAAATAGCCAACTCTGAAAAGGATGCCCTGGAGTGTAGCCAAACTGCAATTGCCCTGGAAGTCAGATTCCAAAGGCTCACACACACGGGGGCAAGGGCAGGATGCATCCATCCCCAGGCCATTCACCATTCAGCCCCAGGCAGGAGCACACACAAAGCGACCCCAGAAGAACTGCTTTGGAGGCACAGAGAGGAAGAAAAAGATCCTGCTGGCACTGCTGGGAAACACAGCGGTAACCAGCACACCCTGACCCTAGCAACCAGCAATGGACTGCCTCAGACTGAGAAACCCTTTCTGGGCACATGGCCTGAAAGCAAACCCCTCAGAGGCTCAGGCTCCATGAAAGCTAAGGATCAACAACAAAAAGACACTAACCCATCTCCTAAATGGTATTTCATGGCCATCAAACAGCCACGACAAGCCCATCAAGGGAGCAGCCCGTGTCTGTAGGCTGGTGGAGATGCTCTGGCAACTGAGACACACTGGCAGTTCCAGGGAGGGAACGCTGTCTGTGGGATCGCTCTACTTAGGAAGGCAGCACTTTGCATAACAAATGTTTCATGAATAATCTTTCCTTGGCATAATTCTTTCTGGACCCCATAATAAGAGTTACTCTCAGTCCTAACTGAGGGTCCTAATTATTGGAAAAATAAAGCAGCCAATACGTCTATAAATCAGCAAGTAGGATTAGTAGGATAAACAAGGAGCCTTCCAACTTGTTTCAGGAAATCTCCTGCTTGGTGTGACCCTGAGCATGTTAGATCTATCATTTGGGCTTCGAGCAGGTGTGCTCAGTCGCTCTCTTTGAGTCCGACTCTTTGCGACCTCATGGACAGTAACTCACCAGGTTCCTCTGTCCATGGGATTGTTCCGGCAAGAATACTTGAGTGGGTTGCCATCATTTGGGCTTCAGTTTCCTCCTTTATAAACCTCTTCTTTAAGGGGACATCATATGGGTTCTTTTGAATACTCCCACCCTAGCTTACTATTTTTTTCTTTCATAATTCCTTGTTGAGGCTTAGCACACATGCAATAAAGTACACAAAGAGAAATATTATTCTTTTATACCTTTCAGGGAGTGGAAGATGGTGGTGGGGTGATGTTGACTCACTCCCTATATCAGCATCAAAGGCCATTTTATAGATGTTGAATTTAGATATCAAAGGCCCAGAGAACATGTCAGTCATAGCAGTCAGATTAGTGCTTCAAAGTCCTGACTCATGGTGTTTAGTCTCAGAGCCCTACCATGAACTCCTGAAGCAGCTCTCCACGATGGGAATGACCTTGGTTGGATCACAGACAAGAATGAAAAGAAGTGGCAGTCTGAGAAGAGATTTTTAGGTCATAGCAGATGTCTAAAAAGGAATGAGTACCAACTTGTCTGGGAAATTATAATTCCTGTTGACCTTCAGGCTCTACCATAATTTAATAGTTATTATTGATGGAGTGCTTCTTGTGCGCCAAGCACTGCACAGTTTAACATGGATAATTTCATTTAATCTGCAAAATAACTCATGAGATGGACATTTTTATCAGCCAGTTTTATAGAAGAAAAACCTGAGGTGTGGGGAGATTAAACTACTATTCTCAAGTTATAGATGAAGCACGGCAGAGCTAGGATTTGACTTTACCTACGGCATTGTTAGTTTCCCACAGCCACTTCCACCTTACCCTGGAACCAATGCACCATCATGAAATGCACTGCCCCAAACAGATGGCACACTTCACTTATGCCCTGTTGATTCACCATCCAGCTTGGCATGGTCTTCACCTCCCCTCTACTATCCAAATCCATCCTTCAAGACATAATGTAAATACCATCTCCTAGGCATTCCATTCCACACAGAATATCCTCCCCTCTGAATTCATGTAACAGGCACCACCTATTTCATTCATTGGGAGTCTTTATCATTTTTTTACACGTGTACATCAATCATTCATTCATTCAATGACATATACATGCACTGTCCTTTCTCCTCAAATGATTGTCAACTAGTAGATGTCAGGAACCATGTCATCTATTTTTTTTTAATATCTCTCAAACTATTTATCAGGGTACAGAAATTAAAAGTCAAATAACATGGTTCTGTACAGGGGCTTTGCAAATTATGTGACATTAGAGCCACACCTTGTATTGATGGCTAAATTGCCTTCATTTATTTCCCAAGCATTTGACCCATCCTTCCCCAGTATGAATTATCTTTTAAAAGTTTTTTGCCTTTGTGAGACCATAACATTCTGTCTTGCTCTTTTTCTGTACTGCAACATTAGCAACTCTGTGTGTGTGTGTGTGAAGGAACATGTATATGTGTATGAAAAACATATGCTTCGATAAAGTAAAGGACATAAGATAACAGCCCACTGCACCTGAATTAAGCAAACCCCCCGGATGGTATTATTGGCATGGCAACCAGCAAACCTGCCTGAGAAGTGAGCAACTTTCTCAAGCCACTGGTCAGCCCGGTGTGTTGACAACCTTGGGAGAGAAGACAATAATTGCGGTCATAAAGTAATATCTACCTTCATTCCCTTTGGATTGCTTGTTTATAGACTGAAATTGCTGTACAGGTTCTGCTGGTTCTTCTTGCCCATTTGCTAAGCTTAAATCAAGAAGGGAGAGCCCCAGGTTCACCCCACTGTAAACAGTACCTCTCAAGGTTAAGCTAGGGAGTCTGCCCAGTGCTTTGGGGCTCTGGGGGTGGGAAGGCAGTTCTGGATGTAACATATGAGACAAATAAACTGCCCCGCATGCCTGGACAGAGGGAAAAAGTGAACAGCAAACAATATCAGGGAGAATAGTGTTCACACTGATTGCTTAGCATTTTTTGGCAAAACATGAAGGTGGACTTTTTCAAAGTAATTATACTCTTGACCTTTGCTTTATCCACTGTGACAACCTCAAGACTTTTTCTGTCATTATGCAAATGTTATTTGAAGTTACAAAGAGCACAGGCACAGCCTAGTAAGCTAGATATTAACAAAAGTTAGTCAAGGAAGTTGATGAGCCAGCCAGGATCAGAATGTCTTGAAAACAGACACATGAAACTGAGCTCCAAATGCATGGCTCTGATAGACTCAATTCACTGACAGGTACTGGCCGCTACTTTGTCCCAGGACCCTGGGGACACAGCACAGAACAAGTTTAGGCTCTAGTTTCTAGAAGCTTGCAGCCAGAGGAGAGGAATAAACATGCATGCAGCCACCATTACATAGTAAGTCCATACAAACATAGAAGGCAAAGATGAGAAAACCTTTCAAAAACACTATTCACTGATTGTGGATCATCGTTTGGGTTTGTTTGGTTTTTTTAAGCCTCACTATCTGAACTTTGGGGCTTCCCAGGCAGCTCAGTGGTAAAGAACCCACCTGCCAATGCAAAAGATGTGGCAGGAGCCTCAGATTTGACCCCTGGGTCGGGAAGATCCCCCGGAGAAGGAAATGGCTACCCACTCCAATATTCTTGTCTGGAAAAATCCCATGAACAGAGGCCTTACAGTCCATGGGGTGACAAAAGTGTCAGACACAACTTAGTAACTAAACACCACCACCACCTAAACTTCAGGCTTATTTTTGCCTTTTTCTAACTGTAAGATCTGAGTCAAATCACATCAATGATTGGACCTCAATTTCCTCGTCTGTAAACTAAGAGTGTTGGTGCAGATCAGGGATTAGCAAATAACAGCCTGAGGGACAAATCCAGCTCCAACCTGTTTTGGAAATGATGCTTATTGGAACACACCCACGCCTGCTCATATATATATTGTCTATGGCTGCTTTCATTTTATGGCAGAGTAATTGTGACACACGGTTCACAAAGCCTAAAGTACTTACTATCTAGTCCTTTACAGGAACCATTTGCTGACCTCTGACACAGACCATCTCTCAGGCCTCTTCCAGGAGTTTACAAGATTCATGTGGAAAGATGAAAGCACTCTGAACACTCAGGATAATCATACAAATGGAGGGAATTATCAAAAGGTGCATGCTGGTTCCAGGAAGATAAGGATTCATCATGCTCATTATCATCAACAGCAAAGATTTATTCCAGTGGGTCTCTAATCTGGATTCGTATTAGGATCAATTGGAGAAATGTTTTAATGTCAATACCCAGTGTCTAGAGTTTCTAACTTACTGGGTATGTAGTGACTGGCTTCAGCATTTAAAAAAAAAAGCTCTGAAAAATTCTAGAAAGCACTCAGGGCTAAAAAATGCTGATTTATTAAAGGTCTGAACACAATACTATGATTGACTTTGAGAATATTAGAAGTCATAGTTCTTCAAGTAATTTTAAATTGGGTTGTAGGAGCTTGACTTATAAGACAATCAATAAAATATATATAATAACATTGTTGTGTAACAAGCAAAATATGTGACCAGTCCCCAAACTCAGATCTGTAGACTCTTGCAGAGACAGCTGCATAAGAACTGTCTTGGGGAGAGGGATGGGATGGAGAGAGGGGCAGGAGGGAGGATCGGGATGGGGAACACATGTAAATCCATGGCTGATTCGTGTCAATGTATGGCAAAAACCACTACAATATTGTAAAGTAATTAGCCTCCAACTAATAAAAATAAATGAAAAAAATTTTTAAAAATTTAAAAAAAGAATTGTCTTGGGGGAAAAAAGAATTGTCTTGAGAACCTGTGAGATACACAGCTTTGGGAGCGCAGTTCCAGAGATTCTCATTTGACATATCTAGGGAGAGATCCAGGCATCACTATTTTAAAAGCGACAGTGATGAGTCCATGAGTAAGTTTGTGAATCACATTCCAGGCGAACTGTGGTGAAGGGATTCAGTATTAGATAGAGAACTCCTAAAGCTCAGTCACACTTATTTTTGACTCTCCAAGGTCCAACCCAGCATCTAGAATTTAGTAGGTATTTGGTAAGTGTTTAATAAATAGACCTTGATTTAGAAAGTGACCAGTGAGTGTTATAGTGGACAGAGACACCAGATTTAGAAATTTAAACTTGACCTGGAAAGAAATAACATGAGACTCATGTTCTATATGTTAAATAACCATCAACTGCACCTTCCCACCTACCCCTCACTTCTACATTGACTACCAATCTGACCAAAGATGGTTATGTTAGGATCACCAAGCTACTGAGGCCCTCTCAGTCAGACTGAAGTTCATGATTACTTAAATCTTTTTTCCAGGAATAGCTCTTTTATACCAACTAACAGGGTTATTGCTCCATAAACTTACCTTTTGTCATTACCTTTGCCTGTTGACACATGCAATGATTAGACAGAGTTGAGCAAAGGGTATTTTTGCAGTCTCTGGGGAAGAGTACAGAACATAAATAGTCACTGTATCTCATTACAAAATCCTGAATGTGCAAAATACACTGGTCCAAGTGTCACAATTAGATAAGCACTTGCCACGCCCATTAACTTCAAAGTGAAATTGAAGCCAAATTTGGGCCCATATGCTCCCTGTCCTTACACTTAAGCAAGTCAGATGGCATCTATTTTCCCGTTCAGTTAATTTCTGAAACAGCCTACATGATAGTTATTGCTCTGGACTCTTATAATTCCCCCAGGCAGCCTTGCTCAAACAACCCATGAAATACTTTCCACCTACAATTTCTAGGGTTTCAGACGAGCCTTTGGCCACACCCTGAACATGTCCTTTTTAAAGACAGGTCTTTTTAAATGGCTGAGTGGCAGCCTCCCCCATCACATAAAGCATGATATTGATGCACAAAGACGCATGTGTTTTATGATAAGGGCAAATGGTAATTAAAGTGAATGGAATAAAAACTAAGGTGGACATTGGAAGGTTGAAATGATTGGCAAGGATTCTTTGAAGAACAGAGTTCTGAAGGCTTCTCTGTCTCAATCTATGATATTCTATTGGAAAATTGCCCTACGTACTACATCACATTCAGCTCTAAACATCAGTGGTTCAAGGTGGGAAGCGCTAAGTAGTCTGATAAAGAGCCACAGTCAGAAATTTTATTGTGCCTACATGATGCTACTGTGACTAGGAGATCCAAAAGTTATGATTCATTCAATGAGATGGTCTCCTCCAGTCAGAGTGAAATTTAGGCACAGGTGTAGGGAATGACTGGGCTTCCCAGGTGTGCTAGTGGTAAAAGAATCCACTGGCCAATGCAGGAGACATAAAAGATGCGGGTTCGATCCCTGGGTTGGGAAGATCCCCAGAAGGAGGGCATGGCAACCCTCTCCAGTTATTCTTGCCTGGAAAATCCCAAGGACAGAGGAGCCTGGTAGGCTACAGTACATAGGGTCACAAAGAGTTGGACATGACTGAATCGTCTTAGCACATACACATAGGGAATGACTGGCTACATAGAGTGGGTTCAAGGACCTGAAAAGACCCCTCTGTTCAAATATGTCTTTACCGCTTGAGTGTTGAAGGTCTTAGAATCCTTCTGAGAATCCAGTTTCTCTATTCCCTTACAGTCATTGAAGCATGTACTGCAGAGAGGAGCACAAGCTGGAGGACTGAGAGGGCAGAGAGACACTTAGGATGAAAGAGGCTCACAGAGGGTCAAAAATATCCCTCCAGGAAGCCGTATTTCAGATGATAAAGAAAACTAAAATAAGTGACCTCCTCTGTAAAATGAACTGATTGCTCCCTCCCTTTCCAGCAGCATCAGAACTGGCTGAAGGGGAGCCATGGGTGGAGAGCTGGCTATGCATTGATTAGGTGCATGCATGTTAAGTTGCTTCGGCCATGTCCAACTCTGTAAAGCCCTAGCCCTATGAACTGTAGCCTTCCAGGCTCCTCCGGCTGTGGGGTTCTCTAGGCAAAAATACTGCAGTGGGTTGTCATGCCCTCCAGCAGGGGATCTTCCCAACCCAGGAACTGAACCCATGTCTCTTATGTCTCCTGCATTGGCAGGTGGGTTTTTTACCACGAGCACCACCTGGGAGGCTCATGCTTTGACTACAAGGTCTATCAATTCTCAAAAGCAGCAACCGAAGCAGAAAGCAGCACAAGCCCTCAGGAGAAGCACGGGGGGACACAGGCGGGAATTTCACTGGGAAGAATCAGAAGGGATTTTGTCATTGCTGTTGCCATTTTCCAAGACTGAGCATATTACATGATGCTATATGGACCATGGAGAGAACTCAAATCAGCATGTTCAGTGAAGTTCCAGGAGAGGGGGAAGGTGGGAAGTTGTGAAGCCTGAATCACCAAATTCCCCCTCCAGGTTATGAGATGAGTGGGAAGTTATTCAGAAGCAAAGGCAAAAGAAGAATTGTAAGTACCTATACCATTCTGAGGGATTCCTGGGTAGCTCAGCTGGTAAGAATCCACCTGCACAGAGGAGACCCCAGTTTGACTCCTGGGTCAGAAGATCCCCTGGAGAAGGGATAGCTCCCCACTCCATTATTCATGGGTTTCCCTGGTGGCTCAGACAGTAAAGAATCCACCTGCAAAGCAGGAGACCTGGATTCGACCCCAGGCTTGGGCAGATCCCCTGGAGGAGGGCATGGCACCCCACTCCAGTATTCTTGCCTGGAGAATTTCATGGACAGAGTAGCCTGTAGGGATACAGTCCATGCAGTCGCAAAGAATCAGACACGACTGAGTGACTTAACACTTTCTAACACATACCATTCTGATAATGAGGGGTTTTCAGTTTCTGAAAATTCTAAATAACATTCTGTGGTGGGAATGCTTTTCCCCTGCTTCAAATATTGTCAGGAGAGTTGTTACTCAGCAAGACACTATGAAATTAATTACCTAGAGGAACACGAGAAACACTGCATAGATGATTTGTATATCGTGTGTTAGACACTGACCTCTAAGTGGATATTTCTCCTTCAAATATTCTTGAGATAAGTAATAGTTCAAGTTAACATTTTAGTATGGAGATTCCTTCCAGTGACACACCGGGCCCAGGGCTGAGGTGACACATTTCAGGTGAAGCGAAATGAGACAGTGATAAAGAAAAAATATGGGAGGAAAAAAGCCCTGACACAAAGTAGATAGTTTCAGCATATGTCATGAATCCCAGGTACTTACTGGGCACCAGGAACAAGACAATGCGCCAGGCACTTGGGAGAATAAAGAGATGTACAAAGATACCAAGGCCACCCTCAACTAGCTCAAAATACAGTGGGAGAAACAGCAGCAATGTAACTGTGGTGAGGGAAAAATTAGAAACCTGTCATGGAACTGGCACAAGAGCCTGCTACACCAGCACCACCTGGAATTTGTTACAAATGTAGATTCGGAGGACTTCCAGAATTAAGATATGCATTTTACCAAACTGCCCTAGGCGATTTGTACGCATATTTGAGAAACGCTGGTCTAAACAAAAACATTGAAGACATCAGAGAAAGGGAGCGAAAGTAAGGGGAAGGGAGAAGAAAAGATATTTATTCTCTAGGGACAGCAATAAGAACTGAGAAAAGGGATCATGGCCTCCAGGCTGCCTGGACAGCCTCTGACAGTAGGGTCTGGAGAGGGGAGTGGGTGTGGAGGGGAGAGTTTGTGGTAGGAAGTGGGGACAGTAGGTGTGGGCGCTTTGTATCAGCTGGAGCAGGGGAGGATGAGCTTGGTTTTGCTATTTGAGGCCCTGGGTATAGACAACTTTCAGTTTCCTTATGAGGCAGCCTGGCTAGGTGCATTCCAGACATGCTGAAGTCACTACAGGGGAGGGATTCATCTTCAGTTGGCTTCCTACCAAATTCCCCAGGCACTATTTGACACTTTTCCTTAAGCCTTTGCCTCACTGCCCCCACCCTCCCCACCAGACGCCTTTGTCTCCTTTTTCTCTGAGACTGAGGCCACGAGATACAGGCTCCATCAACTTCTCTCTTCTCTATCTCACTGTTTCTCTACATCTTCACCCGCCTTTTTGGGAGAGGAAAGCTTCCTTCATTCCAAAAGTCAGTCTACCTAACTAGGTGATCCCTCTCGGTCTCCTACATAGATTTGTTCCATCAATCTCGCTCTCTCTTGCTCATTTAATTTCACCCTCACTTTCATTTCATCATCTATTCCTAAACCAACAATTAAGTCTCTCAGATCCTGAAGAGTTCTCATTCAAGCTTGCTTGTCTTTTCAGCCAAACTCCACCTCTCTGGAATTTTATGCCCGGACCTCTTTGTTGGCTCACTGATTTCACCTCTTAGTGGTCCCCTGACCTCTCAGCCCTTGTTTTCTGGCTTCCTGGCCTGTCTATGTGCTTTTGGCCCTGCCACAGCCTTCCTCCATTCTAGAACGCGCACACCTCTGCCTGGCAGTGTGCTAGGACCCTCCCGGTTTCCAGATCCTATATCCCTCTTCCTGCCCTTCACCTGGAGTACAACCCTGTGCCAACCTACAGACCCACCCTGAGGCAGGCAGTCCAGACATACAGGTAACTCACCTCACCCCATGAGATGCAGCATGAACAGAGTCCTGCTGCTGTTCCAAGTTCAAGGACATCTTTACTGTGGGAAATATCTTGACTCTCCAGTGTGGGCCCAGTTTTGGCTCCAGCACTGGTTCCATTTTCATGCATCCTAATTATTGAGTATCTATGATGTGCCAAGCTCTGCAACACCGCCTGTACATGATCTCACTGACTCCTCTCAGCACCCTTGTCCTGGGGAGCCCTGCAGTCTGCAGACCCATGTTATAGAGGCTTTGAGAAACGTTCCCAAGGTCACGCAGCCAATAGATGGCAGAACCAGGACTCAAAACAGGCCTTCTGACTCTTGTGGCTATGCTTGATAAATAGCTGTCGTTTTTAATAAAAGGGAGAGGGGGTGGTGTGTGTGTGTGTGGTGTGCACGCGCATGTGTGTGAGTTTGGTTATGGATCTGGGAGTAATAGAGTCATGGTGGGAAAGCTTTCAGGGACCCTGCTACTGACACCAGATTTTCTGGTCCTGATTAGCTGCTGCCTGGCTGCCAGGAGCTGTTATTATCATTCACTCCGGTGCCCCATCCCTGGGCCTGTGGGGACTTGCCCTTCCTTCCTGCTCTTGGCCCTGTGATGTTGACAGCTAAACTGGGAAGCACAGCTGACTGCCTCCACGCTTAGAGACACAGATGTACGTGCCGCTTTCGTTGGACGTCCCGCCCACGTGGTCCCACGCCTGCCCCTGCACAGGCGGTCAGGCCACTTCCGGGCCAGGCGTCTGCTCTGTCTGTTAACCTCTGAGTACGTAACTGAGTGCTCTCTAAGCCACCACATATCCGTGGTTCTTCCTGGCAGAATTCACCCTTCATACCCTCTGTTACATTCTTTTAACTGTTGACTTATGCTTTTTTCCTGGCTTTTTCCCCAACCCACCTTAGACTAATGCCTCACCTGTTTTGTTAACACCTTCTAATATTTATTTTTCTTTTTTCTCAAATTTAAATATTTGTGTGTTGA
This sequence comes from Cervus canadensis, assembly GCF_019320065.1. Classification (NCBI taxonomy): domain Eukaryota; kingdom Metazoa; phylum Chordata; class Mammalia; order Artiodactyla; family Cervidae; genus Cervus; species Cervus canadensis. The sequence continues at coordinate 33,190,788 of NC_057410.1, read as the reverse complement.
ATTAATTAGGACACATTCCTTCAAACAGGACAGTACAGAAAACCTCAAATTGTTAAGTTTGTTGAGTAAAATGAGTCACTGGGAGAAGTCTACCAGGAGAATAAAAACAATGATAATGAGAACAGTAATAACCAATAAGCAATATTTTCAAGGTGTCTTGCAATTACCAAACACAGAGTCATCGCCTCATCCTCACTGTCCCAGAAGATGAGTTTTGTGATTCACTGAAAGTCAAACAAGTGTAATAGTGACAGGACTCAATTCCCAAGCTCTCACTCCAAACCCTATCTTCTCCCCAAAATGCCTTTTAAAGAAAAGATTTCTGTCTCATCAGCCAGCTCATCTGGGTCACCTGAAAACCTCAAGCAAAAATTCCCCAGGTCAGCATCATGCCTTCTCCAAGAACAAGCATCTTCAAAAAGAAACCAAAAGCAATGAAAACCAAATACTAATGGCTTCTGGCTTCTCTTCAGGGGTAGCAAGTCCTAGTTCTTTTTCCTTATTTCATGTGAAAAGTTATAACCGCCAAGGGGAGCTGTGGGCTTTCCAACGGTGGAGCAGAGACATGAGCTCAGAAAAAGCGACCTTCAAGGAGAGATGCTCTCCTTCCTCCCTCTACCAAGGCCAAGTACACATTCACGCTCTTCCATTTTATTTTACTGAATTTAAAGTCAGTGAGACCGTAAAGGACTACCTTTGTATTACATTTTCTTATCCTTCTGCTGCTTTCATAGCAAAACTAAATACGTGGAACACCAAGTCTTTATGAATCTTGTCTCCAACGATGGAATTGAGTATGCACTTTTTGAGGACATCAGTTCATTCAAGATCATAAGACAACTTTAGGGAAAAAAAAATCCTTAAGGTAAGAGATCTATAGGTCAAATGGACTTCCCTTTCTGGTCTAAATGTCATGCTTGTGAAAGTGCTGTGGTATAAACAGCAAAGTACTGAAATGAGAAGTTATCCCCCTGCTGAATAAACCAGACTCTTAGCTGACTGGTTTGCAGCTCTACCTTTCCACCTGTGGCTGGTACCTTCTCATCTCTTGGGTCTCCACACAAATATCACCTCCCAGGACAGGAGTCCCTAATTTGCAGAATCTAGTGTCTGAAGATCTGAAGTGGAGCTGAGGCAATCACAATAGAAATAAAGCGCACAAAAAAATGTAATGTACTTGAATCATCCCCAAACCATCCCCACCTCAGTTCGTACAAAAATCATCTTCCCTGAAACCCATTCCTGGTGCCAAAATGGTTGGGGACCGCTGTCCCAGGAGATACCTTCTAAGATTGCTCTCTCTCCATGACTTTTTCTCTCCTTATCCTCCTCCCATTATTTTATCACTAGTATTTATCACTCTGACATTTTATTTTTATTTGTTTACTTGTTTATTGTCTGCTTCCTTCTGCTAGAAGGTAAGACCTTTATGTGAATTTGTCTTAATTATTGCTGTTTTCCCAGAAATGAGCTTCCTGAATTCAATTCCCTGAATAAACATGCAGGACGCCACTTATAAATCAAAGACTTCTATTTTTTTCTTTATATGTTGCCGAACTTGTAGAATCTGGGGATACCATCAAAGATAAATAGGAGGCCAACATCTGCACACTGCTAAGGATTTCACAGCACAGACACTCCAGACAGAGGTCTCTTTACTGAGAACGCTTCAGTTTCCTCAGCACAAACGCAGTATTTGAGTGAGAGACACAAGCCCAGTAAATCTGCATCTTATCTGAAATTCTGAAGAAGAGAAAGTGAAACAGAGAAACATTTGTTCTGAATTTGCTGTGAAGACTTCAAAAAAACTCACAGTGCCTGAAATTCACTCTGTGGGTTCCTTTTAAAGATGCAATTTGGTTTTGAAACCTTTTGCTCTTTAGAGGTAAAGAAGAGAGGAAGATTCATTTACTCATTCAACAAACAGCTCAAATATCACTGAAAGGGTTCCCTCATCCTAAGTTCTAACAGACTCCTCCCCACCATTCCATCATTTTCTAGTTTATTATACTATTAATTGCCCCGGAGTACTTATCTCTAAAGCTTTATTTTTATGACTGTGTGTGCGTGCTCAGTCATGTCTGACTCTTTAAGACCTCATGGACTATAGCCCACCAGGCTTCTCTGTCCATGAAATTTTCTAGGCAAGCATACTGGAGTGGGTTGCCATTTCCTACACTAGGGGATCTTCCCGACCCAGGGATAGAATCTGCATCTCCTGCACTGGCAGGAGGATTCTTTATCACTGCACCACCTGGGAAGCCTTATATTTTTATTAATGTTTTACATATTTAGTGTCTGATTCTTCCAGTTAGAATATATAATAAGCTCCATGAGAGCAAGAGTCTTGCCTCTTCTCCACTAATGCTTCTCCAGAACCTAAGAGTTCACAACACATGGAATATTCTCAACAGGCAGCTGTTGAGTAAATGAAGGAATGAAGATGCGTGGGCTCTGTGAAGGCTTTTTTGACATCTCTTGCCTCATTTTGGCATTCTTGCATCTCGGAATACTCTGCATCCATCCATCCTTCCCTTTCACCAGGAATTCAGTTGTGAGGGTTCTCGTCCCCAAACAGTTGTGTAGGACCACTGAGTCTTTGGGCTTCCCTGATGGCTCAGAGGGTAAAGAACCTGCCTGCAATGCAGAAGACCCAGGTTCAATCCCTGGGTCAGGAAGATCCCCAGGAGAAGGGAATGGCAATCCACTCCTGTATTCTTGCCTGGAGAATCCCTTGCAAAGAGGAGTCTGGCAGGCTACTGTCCAAGTGGTCGCAAAGAGTCGGATAAGACTGAGCAACTAACACTACTACCACTAGAGTCCTTTGCCGCTTCATGATACCAAACTGGCATAAACAACACAAGCTTGTTTGTGATTGCTTCACACACTTCTATGTTGTTTTCCCACCAACACTGTAATCTGCCCAAAGAAAAGGCCTATGTCTTAGGCTAAGGAACAGAGAAGGAAGAGAAGGGTTTTGAAAAATGGTAATAAGTTTTAAAAATACTAAATTTGTATACCTAAGGTATATGCAAGTAGAAATGTCCAATAAGAAGTTTATGTGTATGGATAGGATGTCAGAAAAGGAGTTTATGCTGTAATTGTTCATTTGTAACTTGTCAGCATCTGTTCAGGATGACAAATTGAGTGCATGCGCTCACTCAGGGGGAGTGCAGATGTCGAGATGATGAGTAGCAAAGGGTAGAGCCACGGCACTTGCACCGCTTCAGGGCCGGGGAGGGAAAGGAGGATGAGGAGGGACCACATTTGTGGTGGGAGAGGGACCAGAGGAGTGTGTCCCTGTGGATGCCAAGAAAGGTGACACTCAACATGGTAGAGAATGGTCAGTGACGGCAAGAGTCCCAAAGAATCCAAGTTGAAAAGACTGGAAAATGTCCACTGGATTTGGCAGTGGAGTCTTGCCACAGCAATTTCACCTGAGGAATGAGAACAAAAACCTGATTGAGAGGGACTGAGAACTACTGGAAGATGAGTAATTCAGATGCTTAGCTTTGAAGACAAGAAGAAAGATAGGCTGGTACCTAAATTGGAGTTTCTATGGAAAATGAATTGAATTTATTACTCAAAAGTTGTTTTCCAGTTGGGCATTTGAAATGTGTACAGTTTATTTTATGCCAATTATACCTCAGTAAAGTGTTATTTTTTTTTAAGGCACACTTTAGAATTTCACAAAATATCAGTATCTTCTCACTTGAGAAATACATCTTTAAATTTATAATAACGTATTAAGATATTTTCTGATATATAAGTGAGCAAAATCCAGTAGAAGCGAAAACCCAGAAATGTATAAAGTAATACTCCAGGTTTACAAATAAGAAGAAGAAAACAATCAATAACAGAAGAATTTTTTTCTTATGGTAGGGAGTATAAAGGCATTATGACCTGGAATATGGGCCTGCACAGAAAAAGGAGTGGAATTACATTATTTTAGATCTACCTATGAGGCTAGGCTTTCCTGAAGGCTCAGCCAGTAAAGAATCCACACTGCAGGAGACGTGTGTTGGATCCCCGGGTCAGATAGATCCCCTGGAGGAGGAAATGGCAACCCATTCTGGTATTCTTTCCTGGAGAATCCCATGGACAGAGAAGCCTTGTGGGCTACAGCCCACGGGGTTGCCAAGTGTCAGACATGACTGAGCAACTAAGCAGGCACGCATGAAACAGGCTAGAAAATGGGCTAGATTATGACCTAAATCAAGGCAACTACAAGCCACATTAAGATCTTCAAGAAACGCTCAAAGAGCTTCCTAAGCACAGGTGAAAAGGCCTTAATGCCATCAAAGTGTCATTTAGGGTCATAACTAGAGAAAAAACATGTAGATATACATTGGATAGAGAAGGGAGGATAACATCTAAACTAAATATTAACCCTTTTCCAAAGATTCGGCAGCTATCCTAGCAGAGTTCTAAAAATTGCAGAGAATAAAATGTCAAGACTTAAACAATTACTCAAGAGTTAGTAAATTCAAAGGTGAGACAGGTAGATAAAACTGAAGAGAAATGTGAACTCAGTGAAAGCTGGTTTTTTGAATGTAGCCATCTAGAATTTTCTCTACAGTGTTATCGTGCAGAATAGAAAAAAATGACAAATTGAAAGCCAACAGATAAAATACTCATGTGTACAGTCTTTGATATTTTCTTAAAGCATACTTTTGCTCATTGAATCCTTAAAATAATTCGGAGAGATAGGCAGCGTGCCAGAGTCACAGCAGCGCCCACTGCCCCCTGAGTGATATTAATCTTTGTGTTTTCACACAATTGGACTCTGAGAGGTAATGTTTTTCCTTTGACCTGTCTTGTTTCCCCAAAACATTATCTAGGGGAGCAGATTTATCAGAGACTGAAAAATGCTTTAGGATAAGCCAGGAAAAGTGGAGAAGGGAACTTGCATGTCTGTTGAAATGTGTATTGTCACATTATTAATAGAAAAAATATATCCAAGCACTAAAGATAAGTGATATGGTTACCAACTTACTAATTAGAGCACTAGACAGGAGGCTAAGTGATATAATCATCTCATTCCAGACTGCAATTCATAATTAGAAAACCAACTTCCAGTACCTGCCACAGAATTAATAGAGAGACATTATGACATTCTATACCCCTATGACCTCAGGGCAACCAGTGGGAAGTGATGCTCATAAAAGCATGATGATGCACAAGACAAAATATTCAGCATCAATTTGGTATCCAAGATACTAGCATCTTCAGTTATTCATCGCTTTCCACTCCTCCCAACCAAATGCTGTCTATTCCCCTCTAAAATAGTGGCCGTATTAACAGAGGACTTACTAACCATTGTTTTAAGCACTTGATATATACTAAGCCACTTAATTATCATGACAACACTATGAGTAGGTGTTATTTTTTTTACATATTCATTTATAGATGAAATGGCCATGACACAATAGGTTAGGTAATCTATCCAGCTGGTACACAGCTAGTGAGTGTCAGGGCAGACATTTGAGACCAAGCAGTCTAGATTCAGAGCTCTGGTTCTCAATCCCTAGGCAACACTGTCTTCATTTTTATTTCAGGTCTTAATCATCTCTTTTCTGTACTATTACAAGAGCTTCCTAGCTGCTCTCCATTCAAGTTACCTCTTTTCACATTATCATTTTTTATTATAAAAATAATTTGCAAAAAAAAAATATGCAAATACATTCTCCAGATAAAATTTTATAATAGCATGAATTAGACAAAATCCCATTTGGCCATCAGCTGCAATCCCAACTTTCTCCCCAGGGTCTGGTGTGTCTTTTTCTATAAGTTTTTTCTGCATATAATGTATATACCTTTAAAAACATTCAGCATTGTTTGATAGATTATTAAATAAATATTATTATATTAACTTGCAAGTTTATAATTTATATGTTTTCAAGGGCATTCTAAATCTCTTGTGACCTTTTAAAGACCTTTAAAAGAAGAAAACTCCATTCCCTTTCTTGAAAAAACTACTCCCATCCCAAATGGAGATGATACAGCCCTACCGAAGTGCTCTACATTATCAGTGGAATCAAGCAAATCCCCCAGAGGAAAAGACTAGGAGAAAAATGGGAGGACCAACAGGGTGAGTGGTGTATACAGAGAAGGATGAGGAGGACAATTTTACAGCAGCAAATCCATGGATGAAACAACCCATGAATGAGGGCATGCTCATCTGTGGATGTGCCATGCAGTGAGGCCAGGTCCACTTCTGTAAAGTCTATGTAGGTAACCAGAACATTCAGATCACTTGTGCATCTCATTCCCATGGCAACCTAGTACATCAGGATAACATGACATTTCCACTCACTGAACTAGTCCCTTCATGAACGTGAATGTATTCACCTCTTGTCTACTGTTTCCAGAGTATAAGAATTGCATCTCCTGCTGTGGGACCATTACTCAGCTCAGTACCTGGCATGCAGTTGGACCTCAATAAATACTTGGTGAATGAGTGAACAAAGCCAAGGGTGTATCAATACTTCTGATTATCAAGGTTCCATGAATCTCTACCTCGACTTTTCAAAGCTTCAGAAAACAGGATGATTTGATCACCCTTAGCCACAGTACATTGATCTAAACTGTTACGGGTGTACTAACAGACACTAATGACACAAATAACCCACCTAAATTACACCTACCTGTGGCAGAGTCAGTCACCTGAGTTAACAAACATCACCATATGCTTGCTTTGTGACCTTGGGCAAGTATTGTAACCTCTCTCTTCAGCTTCCTTTATCTGTAATGATGAACATAATACAACCTTTAGGATTCAGTGAGGATTAGGTGAACTACTATAATACACAAAAGCATTTAACAATAAATGAGACATGGAGTGAGTCCTCAGTAAATGTCAGCCCTATGTCTATTTCTCCTTCTGCCCCCTTGCCGCTCCCTTCCTAATAATAAGGCTTTGAGTTTATTTACCCTGATAAGCATTTCTCTTCTCTCATTTCCATTTGTGGCAATCTGGGCAACAGTTTCTTTCTTTTCCAGTGCTGACCTACTGTTTGGTTGGAATCAGTCCCAGGGCTCTGGGCTCTAGAGATTGCTGTTAGACTATGAAGCATTATGGATCAGATCCAAGTGCTACAGCATATAGTGGCTCTTGCCATTAAAAAAAAAATCCAAACTGTTTTAGTTATTTTACGGAGTGCAGCAGATACCCAAAAGTTTATAACAGGGTTACCAAACACAGTGTTTTAAAACACAAAAATCATCCAAAAATTACTCATCTCCTCATAGACATAACTTGCTGTGTTGAATATTAAGACAGACATCTCGCTCTTGAGTTTAAAGTTCTCTCCCAAGTTCCCACAATTATAATTTCAAACCAGTGAATGTTATTCAAATAGGGAAAGGAAGAATCTTTAACTTATTTCCACCCTGTGAGACTCTTTATCCAACTTTCCTCATATTCCTGTAGACCTACCTAAAATTCCCTTATTTACAAAGTCTTAGAGTACCAGAAACACTTAAATTTATTCTGTCATGTACATACACTAACAAGTCATCCTAAGACTTTAAAAAAAATTTAAAGAGACACGGAGAAACACAGTCCTTCCCCTTTATAAATCTTGCTCCTCTCCAGCATTTAAGAATGTCTTCCCAAAGATCATTCAGGTCAGTTCAGTCACTCAAACATGTCCCACTCTTTGAGACCCCACGGACTGAAGCATGCCAGGCTTCACTGTCTGTCACCAACTCCCAAAGCTTGCTCAAAGTCATGTCCATTGATTCAGTGATGCCATGCAACCATCTCATCCTCTGTCATCCCCTTCTCATCCCAGCTTTGATCTTTCCCATCATCAGGATCTCTTCCAATGAGTCAGCTCTTCTCATCAGATGGCCAAAGTATTGGAGTTTCAGCTTCAGCATCAGTCCCTCCAATGAATATTCAGGGTTGACTTCCTTTAGGATTGATTGGTTGGATCTCCTTGCAGTTCAAGGGACTCTCAAGAGTCTTCTCCAACACCACAGTTCAAATGCATCAATTCTTTGGCACTCAGCTTTCTTTATAGTCCAACTCTCACATCCATACATGACCACTGGAAAAACCATAGCTTTAACTAGATGGACCTTTGTTGGCAAAGTAATGTCTCTGCTTGTTAATATGCTGTCTAGGTTGGTCACAGCTTTTCTTTCAAGCAGCAAGCATCCTTTAATTTCATGACCGAACTTACCACCTGCAGTAATTTGGAGCCCAAGAAAATCCAACTGTCTCACTGCTTCCATTGTTTCACCATCAATTTGCCATGAAATGATGGGACTAGATGCCACGACCTTAGTTTTCTGAATGTTGAGCTTTAAGCCAACTTTTCACACTCCTCTTTCACTTTCATCAGAGGCTCTTTAGTTCTTCTTCACTTTCTGCCATAAGGGTGGTGTCATCTGCATATCTGAGGTTATTGATATTTCTCCCAGCAATCTTGATTCCAGCTTGTGCTTCATCCAGCCCAGCGTTTCTCATGATGTACTCTGCATATAAGTTAAATAAGCAGGGTGACAATATACAGCCTTGAGGTACTCCTTTTCCTATTTGGAACCAGTCTGTTGTTTCATGTCCAGTTCTAACTGTTGCTTCTTGACCTGCATATAGGTTTCTCAGGAGGCAGGTCAGGTGGTCTGGTATCCTCATCTCTTTTAAGAATTTTCCACAGTTTGTTGTGATCCACACAGTCAAAGGCTTTATGGTAGTCAATAAAGCAGAAGTAGATGTTTTTCACTGGGGCAGAGCTATAGGGTTGCTACCTGAATGATCTCCTAGCAATTAGACATGTCTTTAAAGCATGACATTCGTTACTTCTTCATCCTGCCTTACAACCCTGAACAATGCCCTTTTTGATAAAGGCAGTGTTTCTACTATCCTGGTTAGATTCCAACCTCATCCTTCAAGTGGAGATCCGTCTGGGTACCTTATAAATATTGTTTAGAAAAATAAATCACGTTCTTGCTTTATGACCTGGGAAGTGTCAAGAATGACTGGAGTACTTTCTTCATGTATCCTTCACCTAAAGATTACATCTTTTGCACAAAGATTTAACAAGAGCCACCCAGTTAGAATTATAGTTGATAGGATTAGCTAAGCATACTGCACCCCAAAGGCAAGCAGCAGCCGGATCACTGTACCACAGCTCACCTATTTCTAAGAGCTGATCTCAGAGTTTCACATTCACAGAAGGCTCAAAACCCTAAGGAACTCACACACTGCTCATGTTGTTTTTATTCCGTCACTAAGTTGTGTCTGACTCTTTGCGACCTGATGGACTGCAGCACACCTCCCTGCCCCTCACTATCTCCTGGAGTTTGCCCAAGTTCATTTCCATTGAGTCAGTGATGCCATCCAATCATGTCATCCCCTGTCCCCACCTTGTCTTCCTGCCTTCAGTTTTTCCCAGCATCAGGGTCTCCTCCAATGAGTTGACTCTTCACATCAAGTGGCCAAAGTATAGGAGCTTCAGCTTCAGCATCAGTCCTTCCAATGAATATACAGAGTTGATTTCATTTAAGATTGACTGGTTTGATCTCCTTGCTGTCCAACGGACTCTCAAGAGTCCTCTCCAGCACCACAATTTGAAAGCATCTATTCTTCGGTGCTCAGCCTTCTTTATGGTCCAACTCTCACACTGGTATCATGCACCATTAAAAAAGAACTCTAAAGTGGCAATTAACAGCAAATGGGTCTGAATAGACCTGGGAAGAACCAGGCCTATTTTCTCACTTCTGAATTCCAGCTAGCTAAACATCAGTCCTGTGGGCCTAGTAACTGCTTGGAGGTAAGGTTGAGGGACCCAATCAGGGGAGTTACTTCAGGACCACACCTTTCCAATGCCCCAATTATCCTTCAAATATCTTTCTAAGGCTTCATATGCACCTGTAGTGAAAAATGCCTGATAATCTTAACATACAGTGTGTTCTATGATACTATTAATTCCTTAAAGCAGCTTGTTAAAGTAGCTTAATTCTTTAAAAATGGAAAGGAGACAAAGAAACACAACTATAAAATCATCCTCAGAATATTTCAATAGCTACTGGTTGACTATAAAATTCCATTAGTAATAAGATAAGGAAAAGATGAAACAATAACTGAAAATAAGCACATTTCAAATTGATACAAATCCTAGCCCATTTAAAATTATAAATTAAAATTTAGATCTCCTATCTCTTTTTTAAAAAGCAATTTTTGTCCCAGTCCCAACATAAGTTAAAACACTAAGCCACTTAAATTACAATGGTGAAATCAAAGTTTTTGCACCATTCCAAGGAAACCCAGATATACCTTTAGAAAACTGTTTTTTTTTGTTTTTTTTTGTTTTTTGACCATGCAATGAATTTTAAACAGTCCATTATTTTGTTGTAGCCTTTATCCTGATGGTGAGGGGTGAGTTTGGGAGGGGTAGAGCAGTGGTTGGCAAATCCCTGAGTGGAGCATTTTTTCATGCCTCAATTAAAATGGTTAATTAGATACAACAGAGCCTAGATGCTCCTTAGATGCTACACAATTGTATCAAGTCCTTAGTTTTGAGGAGAGTTCACTCCCATTTTAAATGATGTTCGTTAGATTTGCCATTTGACAATGCTGAAACTCAAAAAGCTCAGGAGAAAAAGAAAGCAAAAAACATTGACAATTTAGACATACCAGCAGTTTTTCAAGGGCAAAGACTAAGACTCCTTCTCATACAAATCAACATAAAACACTTTGGGAGGAGTTAGGAGAATTATCTGCTTATGATATCAACCCTAAAAATGTCTCTATAATATCTTCATTGATAATTCTTCATCCACCAGTTTCTTACAACTAACAGGGCCCAGTTCAGGAGCTACCACTGCTGGCCCAAACTGTCTATAGGAAATTATGCAAGTTTCTTTTCCTAAGAAGGGCTTCCCTGATGGCTCAGTGGTAAAGAATCCACCTGCCAATGCAGGAGACCCAGGTGACATGGGTTGGATCCCTGAGTCAGGAAGATCCCCTGGAGTAGGAAATGGCAACCCACTCCAGTATTCTTGCCTGGAGAATCCCACGGACAGAGGAGCCTGGCAGGTTACAGTCCATGGGATTCCAAAAGAGTCAGACATGACTGAGCATGCACACACAACAACCTCTTCCTAACAACAGCCACCAAAAAGAGGCAGAGAAAAAAAATCTTGGACCAGAAGAACTGGGTCACAGGATGAGAGAGACACCACTCTCTTCAATATCATTAATTCTTGATTTTTAAGGGAAAATGGTTCCCATTAGGCCTAAGAGAGTTTCTTAAATGTGACCTACATTCAAGCATAATTATCTTTCTTTCCCAATTGGCAAACATACACTGCATAACCTTGTTATAAAATCCCATAATTAATACAGTTTTAAATGTTAAGAGCCAAATTATCTGACCTAAAATTTAGTAAGGCATATAATAGTTGAAGACAATCAGAAGAGTCTGACTCTACCTTAGCTCTGCCCCTGACATTTTGAAAGAATAGCTTTTCCTTTATGCAACATGACTTATTTTATCAGTGGAGATTATCCAGGAGTTCACTGGGAGAAGAAGCTTGGAATGCAATATCCTTAACAAATATTCAGGAATAGTTTTAAATATTATTTTAAAAGTACAAAAAACAGTAGAACTAAAACATAACACATGAAGCTTTATGAGTGTAGGAATTTATTCTGTAGGCAGATTACATTATTTATTTATGCTGTTGTATTTACTGGATTTTACTAAGTGGTATCTAAGAGACATAATATGTCTTCATAGAAAAGAAATGAAAGGTTTGGATCTAAGAACCAGGCCAGCACTCACCAGATCTTAAGCTTATCATTCAAATCCATTCCTCATCTATAAAATGGGATTGTGGCAATACCTATTCCACAGTGTTGATTTAAAGAACAAATGTAATCAGTTGAAATAATTGATACCTCAAAAGATTAAACAAATGTTCAACTTGTTATTCTACCTTCACGTATTAAGAAAATAGCCAAAAAAAAAGAAAAGAAAATAGCCAGTGAAATGACACATGCCAAAAGATATCTTAAATATGTCCATTGAAAATACATTCTTACAAATGACGTGGGCTATAAATGAATACTGAATATGCATTTAGAAGTTTCAGATCATAAAATAACACATTCAAAAATTAACATGGACTTCCAGATAAAGATGACAGAGTGTGCACATGTATTTATGTTTTTTTCCATCCAGAAGCCCATTAAAATGTCAGTGAAGAATGCAAGTAGGTATAAACTCATGAGATAAGAATAAATAGTGGTCTTTAGCTGATGGAAGACTTAAATTTTGGGGAAATGACAAGTAGATGGAAATACGCTAACAGATGAAAGGCATATATTTATAAAGAAGTGAGCTTAGAGTAAAATAAAAGGGAAGTAGGTGGTATAGTAAGAGAGGTGGAGATAAGCTACCCAGAAGAACCATTGAGATGCTCAGAATTCTGAAAATTCAGATGCACTAGGGGTTGGAATGACACATAAGACTGAAAAATAGGGGAAATCAATTAAAATTCTATTTATGACACAGCTGATTTCACTACTATATAAATCATAAACCCAGGCATGGTGTTTGCCTTACTCTGAAATGTGAACAGAAAACCCAAGACTCCCATACATTTGAATAAATGCCTAATGTGAGATATTCTGACCAAAACAAACAAACAGGAAATATTGATTCCAAAATAAAAAGAGATAATGTGAAGAACAGAAATTTTTATGGAAACACTAACATCCTTAGAAAGATTGAAGAATACATTGCATCCATAAGACAAGAACAATATACTATGAAAAAAGAACAAAGATTAAGAAGGAAACTTGATTTAAAGAATATGATTGTCAAAGGAAAAAGAAGTTTTAGAATATAGAATTGAGAAATTCTCGCAGAAAACAAAATTTTAAAAGCCAAAAGGACTGAATCAGGAGAACTCATAGACAATTAACAGGAATTATGGAAAGTAAGTAGCAAAAATGGAAGGGAGAAAAAATGGAAGGGATTAATATAGGAAAATTTTGGATAGCTGAAAGACTAAACATTTCAGATTGGAGCAGCCCACCAGTGATTGTAAAAAAGCCTCTATTGATAACTTTTCCTGAAAGAAAAAGAGCAGAAAGAAAAAGCAGATCATCAAAGAATGAGAATCAAGCAGGCACGAAACTTCACATCAGCAATACAGATGACCAGGAAAAAGAAACACTGCCTTTAAAATTCTGTGGAATTTCATATTTTCTGTATCTAATTAAATTATTACTCAAGTGTAAACTTAGATCCCACTTGCAGGTGCTGATTTTCACACAATCAAAGAATCAAAAAAGTTGCATCTCACATATCCTTTCTTAGGAATTTTGATCGGTATGTACTGCATCAAAAAGAAGTCCATGAAGAAAGCAAAAGATTCACATCCCAGAAATGAGGAAACAAAGAAAAATAACACCAAGATGATTCCCGTTCGCCAGCCTACATAACAAGTACTGATTAAGGGTAGCAAGATGAAGAGCTTCAAAATAAGTAGTTTCTGGAGAAACTTAACAAAATCCCTGAATGGACACCCCCCAACGCCCCCCAAAAAATGCAAACACGAGAAAGGCAAGTACTGCAGAAAAAAAGGAAAAGACAATTAGAAACTCCAGAAAAATTAAAAATTGTGCAAGAAGTATAATGATAGTATACGATGTGATACTGTCATAAACAAGATTGAGTCTCAATATAAGCACTACTTATCAGTTTACAATTTTAGAATCAACCTATAGACAAAGATGGTAGGATGATGATGAGAGGCAAATGTTAATAGTCTTGATATTGTAGAGATACAGATTACAAGACGTACAGATTGGGAGGGAGACATGGGAGAGAAGAACCGGAAAGACAGGGACACAAAATAAACAGTCTCTTGTTAAAAGAATAAGCGTCTCACTTAAAGTTGCAAAGGGAATAAGTATTGTATCTAGAAGTGCACAGGTAACCAATAAAGATCTAAAGTCGAGATATGACTTTAGAGGTATTGAATGACTTAATCAAGTTACATTCTCATGTATCAGCATAGAAAGACAATACATAATACCCGAAACTAATAACCCAAGATTTAGCAGTATAAGGATATTGCTTAAAGAAATGGAGTAAATAACCAAAAGAACCCATTATAAAAGTTAAGTTGTATCTGAGAAGACACTGAAGAAAGAGTAGACAGAGAACCACTGTTTCTTAGTGCAAGGGTTTTTATCTTTTTTTGTTGTTGTTATCATGTGTGGTTTTTGTTTCAATAAAAATGTTTAAATTATTAATGTAAAAATACAAACAGAAATTTTACTAAGAAATGTGTGATCCACTATTATACACAAATTGATCAGTTATGTAAATATTAAGGGATAAAGTCTTCTACAATATTTTTAAATATATTTAATGCTGAGCTTGATTTTAGAGTGGGGAGATGCTCACTTTAATAAGCAGGCGCTAACCCACCCTCAAGTGTTCCAAACCAAGCAAGATCTAAAGCATCTTCAAATATCCCCTCCATTTGGAGACATCTGTGCTCATTGATTTACAATGTGCACAGGCTGCCTGATTATTTAATTATGTCACTTGCTACTACAGGAATTATTCATTATCATTTACCAGTAAGCTGAGAACACGTGGGGCTGATATCTTGATTCAGAACCCTAAACCTAAAAGGGATATAAGTACTTGGTAAATTTAGAAGCAGATTCTACTCTATAACCATGAACCTTCTTCATCTACCTTTCATAGACGTTTATCACCAGGAACTACAGGTCCATTTTGTGAGCAGCAGAGAACAAAGGGAATTTCCTGCAAAACGATGCTGAAACATGATCACTGCTGTCTATTATCGTGCCAGAACTTGCCTATTGAATACTGTCCCTAACTATTATTCAGAAATTGTTTCTTTGGATGGGTAAGACAAAGATGGGAAGTCCACTTAAATGCTCAAACAGTACCCTCTGCTGGTTGAGTCTGAGCTGAAGATTTGATTTGTAACAGGGTTTAGTCACACTGACAACATGAGGAAAGAAGAAAAGAATGGAAGTCAAGGCAAACACCATAATCAACTAATTCTAGTTACATATAAGGAAACTGACATTGAGGCATCATATTACATGTATGATGCACATGTACTTTATTAAATCCTTTGCTCCTACAAAAAATTATTAATGAGGGATGTTGGGTATTACATTCAAATTCTCTGCTTTACAAAATGATTCATCACAAGTTCCCTCAGTGAGTCTCTCTAGTGTTCTGCATGTGTGGCGTGACTTACACTCTGACTGTGGGAATGTGTTAATTGTATAAAGTAAAGTGGTTTCTTGTATCACAGCCCAGGACTCTTAAACCATACCAGAGATGTCTGCATTACTTGACATGTTTATAAATGTTTAGGAAAAGTTCAGAAATAATTTGTGCTGTCTTGCTAAGAAGCAGTGGTTTGGAGATGGCAAGTTGAATTTATCTGACCAAGGAAGGAATGAGTAACATATATTTCTGGGACAAGGGCTATCTTATAATCTATCATGCTCCTCTCCTATATTGGAGAAATGCTTAATAAATTGAGTAGCAATTAAAAACAGGTACTGTCCTACATTTAGAAATGTAGACCTCATTTTTTATATCTGTGACTAAAAAATCAATTTATATTCAGCTCTCCATGCCTATCATGGTGGGGGGTTCACAGTGTCTAAGGCATATCTTAGTCTCACTAAGCATTTGTGGTTGACAAGAAAGTCGACATATTTTAAGCCATTAACACGGTACATACTACTAGCCTTTATTCTGTTTCCACCAAAATAGGAGTGGGAGCAGGACTTAAATGCCCACATTTACCAAGAAATACGGTACATGGTGAGTTTGAGGGAAAGCACATGGTTCTCTTGGTCTAACTTTCATTTATTATCAAGACAGGGATACAAAGAAAGAATTCTCCAGTATAAGAACTGCAACAACAACAAAAAAAAAAGAACTGCAACAGTGCAAATATGATGACAGATGGTAACTGAAGCTTGCTTCAGCATTGGGGAGACAAGAATGAGTGGAAGAGACTGGTGAAATGGACAGTGTGTGCCCCACCTAAACTGGGCACACACTCAGTGCTTGTCACTGGTGCCATGAAGCCCTGAGGGCCGAGGGTTGTCAGACCTTATGCTTTTTTGAAAGGAGCTTGAAGTCAGAATATTTATGCAACATTTCCTCTTGAAGGCTCAAAATTTTCCAGAAGAGTCTGTGAGCCAAAACAAACATCTACAAACTAAATTTATCCCCCAGGCCAGCAGCGTCTAGTGACCACAGACTACAAGTTCTTTCCTTCTGTTTCAGGCCTTTGCACATACCCTTCATTCCGCCAGGAATTTTCTTCTCCCAGGTCCCTTCCCTTCCTCCCAGTTAACTACACTCATCCTTCTGGTATTTACTCAGTCACCATTGCTTCCAAAAAGTTTTTCCTGATCTGCTAAATTAGGTTAGGTCCCCTTGTGATGTACTCATCCATCTTTCTGTGCCTTTCCATCATAGCACATAGCATAGTTTGTTGTTAGAAGCTCAAGTGTGTAATTATTTGACTTTTTTTCCTCCTCCACCATGATGGCAGAGGCCATGCCTCTTTTGTGTAGGAGCCTATTGCCCATCCTAAAATAAGCAGTGGTAAGTAGTTGCTGAATAAACAGGTAATGACTTTAAAGTAATTCTTCATAGGTGTACCTGGAACTGCTCATCTACAGTTAATACCACATGATCCCTCAGATTCTGGCTTTGGAGGCAGAAAGGTCTGGATTTGAACCTCCAAGGAGCTTATCAGTTGTCTGTGTGATGTAGTTGGTGATCCTCTGTGAGCCTGTTTCTCATTTATAAAGTGGAACCTCCTAGGTTTGTGCAGAGGACTAAAGACAAATAATGCATTCATTATACACTACAAACACATAGTCTTCAAGAAATGTTAATTATTATTATTACCACTAATACTAACAGTCTACTCATGCTAGGTGGTCCATATTCCCCCTAGGCACAGTGGTGAAAGTTACTCAGTCGTGTCTGACTCTTTGTGACCCCATGGACTATGCAGTCCATGGAATTCTCCAGTCCAGAATACTGGAGACAGTAGCCATTCCCTTCTCCAGGGAGCCATTCCCTTCTCCAGGGTATCTTCACAACCCAGGATTGAAGCCAAGTCTCCCACATTGCAGGTAGATTCTTTACCAGCTGAGCCACAAGGAAAGCCCAGGCACAGTGGTGAGGGCTTGACAAATCTGAGCTTATAGGTCAATTTCTGTGCCTTTGGCCTCTGAACAGCACCAGCTCCCCTTCCATCACCACCCCCTCCAGCTCCTGTCCCTGCAGCAACAGCATTATCCCACCAACCAAGCTAATCAGTATTTAGAGAAATCAGGCCTGGAAGAGGTTTTACAATCTATTTTATCTTAACCATCAGTGCTTTTTTTTTTTTAATCAGAAAGACTTATTCACCACTGATCTTTCCAGATTATGTAGCTGATCTTAATCAACCCCTTAAGGATGCTTGATATGTATCTCAGGCACACCTGCCAGGTATGAGCTATGAACTTAAGATGGATCAATGGATATTTATTCCTAGGGTAGGACACATGATCCTTGATTTAGGATATCTGGTAGGCAGAAATCATGGTGTGTGTGTCATGGAAAGCAGGGAAGATTGGAGCCAGAGTCACTTGGACTCACATTTTTGTCATTTTGGCTCAGCTCTGTGATCTTGGCCAAGTCCTTAGGCCTCTTCTGTAAAACTAACCTCATAGAGCATTGTTCTGAAGATTAAAGATAAATGTGGCAAAGAGTCTGGCATGGAAGAGGTGCTCAGTGAATGACAGTTATGTCACAAAACAGAATCAGAGCATTAAACGCATGCCCCACCCCAACTTCCCTAAAATAAAATTCTACTTAATATACACAAGATAGCACAGACCACAACAGGCTGCACTGTAGTCTGTAAACCATGGGATTTCAAACACATAGGGGAAGAAGTTGCACGATCTTTGGGAAGTTATGGATAAACTGGGCCACAAATTGTCATGAGCAGCTCTTTATCCTCTACTTTCGCAGAAAATCAGGGAGAAAGCTGAGCCCACAGACACTGCTTCCCTGGAAGGTTGGCTAGGAACCCAGCAGTCTCTAGTCACCATCCCATCACAACCCCTGTTTCCGGCATTTGCCTTCCAAGGTCAAAGCTGATCTGCCGCATCCCATGACTCAGTTCTACATCAGTTGTAACAAAATGTCCATGAGTTTCGCCCTTCATTTATTTATTTATTTATTTTTCACTGTCTCACACTAGTCTCCTTGGCTTTCAGTCTCCCCTACAAATTGAGCCCAATATGGATTATCATTACCTCCTACTCTGACCTTCTGCGGCAGCTTCGGCCTACATGGCGGCGCTCCCCCAGTCTGACCTTCTACCCACTCATCCTCCTAAGAACGCAGCATCGTCGTCTGATTTATCTTTGTTCTCCCAGCAGCTGGTACTTAGAAGGTGCTGGTTGCTGTTCAGTTGCTTAGTCATGCCTGACTCTGTGATCTCACGGACTGCAGCAGGCCAGGCTTCCCTGTCCTTTACTATCTCGCGGAGTTTGCTCAAATCCATGTCCATTGAGTCGGTGATGCTGCCCAACCAACCATCCACAAAAGAAACTAACTGGCTGATTTAAGCAAGAAAGGAATGTATTCAAGAAGGCTCAGTAGTTTCCTGCACCACTAGGAAGCCTGAAGATCCAAATTCTAGATCTCTGTGGCTAGAAACCAAAGCCCCAAACAGCACCCAGTGTTCATCAGCAAAACACTTCTTCCCTCTCCCTCTGCTCCTTGGTAACAATTTCCCAGTTTAAAATCCGGGACAGCTCTCCAGGCCTGCCTACAGGGGAGCTGGGAAAGTGGATATCTGGCATTTTCAGCTTCTCACATGAGAGATGGCCTCCAGCCCAGCAAGACTTAAAAGGTAAAGAATTCCTACATAGGATAAGGTTCAAATGCAGGGCAGCCAAAATTAGAATACGGCGAATCATGACTGCAGCAACTTCTTAGCAATGACTTTCGAGCACTCAGAACACACCAATTATCAGCATGTTTGGGTTTGCTTACTGCTCACTACAGCACCAGAAAATAACATGATCACCACCTGTTCACTGAGATAAATGAGCAGTGACTCTAATGCCACGTAGTCTCGGCCTGGATTCCCACAACATCCACACGGATTCCTCCTTTGTCCTGAACTTCGGAAGCGGCCCAGTTCCCACGGTGCGGATGCCCAAGCCCGCCGGCCGAGGGCACAGCAGCCACGCTCAGCCCGGCTGGCCCCAGCCCTGGGGGCTGCCCAGCCGCCCCCGGCTCTGTCGTCTCTTCTCTGTCATCCCTTTGCCCTTTGGACTTGATGACTGCTTTTGGCTCACTTACTTTTTGACCCTGGGCACTTTGAAGTGTTCCTAAACTTGGGTGCAAGACAATTCTTTGCTGAGCACAACTGCCCCTTAGGTTGCAGGATTTTTAACATCCCTGGCTGTCTTCATTCAATGTTAAGACAATTGTACAGTCTTGGTGACAAAAGAAATGGATATACCCTTCCAAACTGTGTCTGGTTTGTGGTGGGAAGTGTGGGGACAGCTGAAGCACTGCCCTACAGAGACCCTGCACACACCCTCTGATTGCGCCCTGGTTGGATCACAGGCTGCCAACCCTGCACCTCAAGATTTGAGCCCAGCTGGCTGCTAACGTGGACATTAGAGTCTCACATTTCCTTGAAGGGGGAAAGCTTAATTCCAAATTAACATTGGAAAAAAAATTATCATACAATAACTAAACAGAGTAGCACAGAACTGGATTTTGTATTCCTACTCTTCTGTGTTAATTTGGGCAATAATTTACCCACTCTGAGCTCAATTCCTTCTTTTGTAAAATGGGTGGTGTTTGAGGTCAGGCTCCCTGTTTAGATGCAGAGCTTGAATTGGAGATTCCTGTTCAAGCTGTTTATTAGGAGAGTAGTCTCAGGAGGAGCGGAATGAGAGAAGCAGGATGGGGTGGCTAGAAAAGCCAAACAAGGAAACTTTGAAGCATAAATTACATGAGAGTTAGTTCTGCTTTGAGATAAGGGAACTGGCCTTTTGTATCCCAGGTCAGCCTGGCATTGGCTGAGGTCTGGGTAGGGAGGCACCTCCCACTGGCCAAGGGGAGCTCCCCTAACCCTGATCCCCAACGATGTTTCTCACAGCAGCAAAGGATGGATGGGTGAGGGGTAGGAAAGGAGACATGGGCACCACAGCACCCATCACAGGAAATGACAATACCCACCTCAAGAAATGTGGTGAGCACTGTTTGGTATAAAGCAAGTTCTCAGCCAGTGGTTTTTCCTGAGTGACACGATGGGAGCATGCCGTCGACGCTCTGAAGGTGTGGTGGGGGCACTGCGGGCCACTCCTCTCCTTGATGAAAAGGAGCCTCATCGAGCTCTCGTTTCCTCTCAGGAGCCCTGCCTTCCCTGGTCTAACCCCGACTCTGAAGGGCTCCTCCTAGCTTCTGTGCCCTAAGGAATGGCGCGGGCATAGACTGCTCAAGTCTCCAAACACCAAAAACGCAAATGAGGAGTCAGTGAAGGAAGACGGTTGTCCAAGCTCTTAGTCTAGAGCTTTCCAGAGATACCGAGTGGGTGGATCTGCATAAAGGGAGGTATTCTTGCTTCTACTGGGATGGGAGGAGGGAGAGAAAGAGGAAAGGAGGGGAAAAGGGAAGGAGGGATAACAGAAGGAAGGAATAGAGGGAGGGAGGGAGGAGAAATACCAGGAGACCTACATGGAACATCAAAAAAATCATGAATTTGATAACACTGATGGTGCTAGTGGTAAAGAATCCGCCTGCCAATGCAGGAAATGCAGGAGACGCGGGTTTGATCCCTGGGTCGGGAAGATCCCCTGGAGAAGGGCATGGCAACCCACTACAGTATTCTTGCCTGAAGAATCCCGTGGACAGAGGAGCCTGGCGGGCTACAGTCCATAGGGTCACAAAGAATCCAACACACCTGAAATGACTTAGTACACACATGGCAAAAAAAAACGGAAATAGAACCAATGACGGAGCACAGGGGCCGACTTTCTCCAAAGAAGGAGCCAACAACGAATGTTTCAGTGAAGTCACATAATGCTCTGGCTCCTGCGAAGACAGGAAGACAGGCAGAACTAACAGAAGGTGACTTGCAAGGTCACCTGCGCCTTCCAAAGATGTGAAAATTTTCTTGGCAATAAAGCATTTTATTTTGGGGAAGACGGATACAAAGAAAAATACTGACAGAAGAGACGCTGTGCTCAGGGCCACCACATATCAGGGCTTGTGACTTCGTCTTTGTGGTTTGTTAACGTTCCTGAGGCTCCCCAGGAGATGCTATAAAATTCTCAGGCCCTGCTCTTAGGCACTAGTCTCCCATCGCAGGCCCCTTCCTTACTGGGATAAACGACCCAATACTGCACTCTGTGCACACACCTACCTGCGTGCACCATTCAGTTCCTGTAAAAGACACTGTAAACTTTTTAAATATTTGAAAAATTAAAACTTAGTTTAAAAAAATTTCTAACAGTAATAAATGCTGATAAAAAAAAAATCAGAAAACCTGCATAAGGAAAAAGAGGAAATAAAAATCACCCACTACACACAATGATTGTTAACATTTTGTTGTGTATGCTTGCAGATATTTCCTGGGCATGTATGTGTGTCCACACACATGCATGCACATTACCTCGTACCCTCACACATCCTCATGATCATGCTGAGCACTATTTTGTAATCTGCTCTTTCCACTGGCATCTTTTACATCAACCGATATCACATGAAATGATATCATTTTAATGGCAACACAGAATTTCATTATATGATTATACCATAACTTTCTTAATCAATATATTTGACACATATAATTGCTTTGCTATTGTAAACAATGCTGTGATGAACATCCTTAGCTAAAACGTGAAGTACATTCATAATTAGTCACTTGGGATAGTTTCTTAGAAATGGTATTGTTGGGTCAAAGACTTTTCACTTTTGCAATTTTATGCATACTGTCAAATTACCTTCCAGAAAGGCTGCAACTATTTTTATACCCACAACTTGTATGTGAGAATACAACTGACCCTTCCTTTGATCAACACTGTGTGATTTAGCCTTTGCCAGTTTCAGAGCAAAAATGATGTATGATGTAAATTTCAGATATTTCAAAGGAAATGCCCACTGTTTAAACAACTCAACACACATGGGTTTCTCCCAGATTTCTGCCTAACTATATTTTTTTTTGTACTTATAGTATCAGTTAGCATAGACATTCTGAAAATACTGGCCTAAAAAATTATATCTAAGGATACACACATTGAGTGAGCAACTTTCAGGTTTATGAAATAGGTTTTTAATAGTAATTGACATCTACATTACTTTCAGAAGTTTAGGTTTTAACTCAAGATAAGCAACTTGCCAATCACAGTTATCGCTCACCTGGCTGGTTAACAAATAAGAAATTGTTTTTAACCGAAAGTTGAAAATTTGTCCAAGTAAGTAGAATGGAGAGGATAACACACACAAAGATACTTGATGAAACAGTAACTGTATTCAGCAAATAAACAAAGTAAGTTTGGCATTAGAGAACTTAGTTCCCTCCCAGCTTTGTCCCTGATTTTTCTGGCCTTTGAGAAGTTACTTAAATGTGTCCTCAAACAGAAAAGTAGAAATGAATCCTACATTCCTACTTTTCTCCACCCCAGTCCTCATTGGACATGCCTTTTGTAAGAGTTTATTATAAACTATCTGCTAATCACTTTGAACTTCTTGCAAAGGAGTGCTTATATTTAGAATTTTATCCTATGGGGTTCTTCACTAGTTGAGTAAATGTCTTATGTTTCTTAAAAAGTATTACACGAGTGACTCAATAGGACAATAACAAAAGCTGCCCATTCTCACAAACTACCAGTTTCTGGAAAGATTCCCCAAGATTGTCTCCTTTTATAAATACCTAGAAATATTAATGGGCCTTCCCGGTAGCTCAGTGGTAAAGAATCTGCTTGCCAATGTGGGAGATGCAAAAGACATGGGTTTGATCCCTGAGTTAGAAAGATCCCCTGGAGGAGGAAATGGCAACCCACTCCAGTATTCTTGCCTGGAAAACTCCATGGACAGAGAAGCCTGGCAGGCTATAGTCCATGGGGTCACAAAGGGTCGAACATAACTGAGCACACACAAGAAACATTTATAATACTTTTCCGTGACAACTTTAAACATTTCTCTTTTTTCCTCTCAAATTAAGATTCAACTCGAGGGGCTTCCCTGGTAGCTTAGTAGTATAGAATCCGTCTGCCAATGCAGGAGACACAGATTTGATCCCTGGTCCAGGAAGATCCCATATGCTGCGGAAAAACTAAACCCATGTGCCACAACTACTGAGTCTGTGCTCTGAAACCCGTGCTCTGCAACAAGAGAAACCACTGCAGTGAGGAGCCCATGCACCTCAACTAGAGACAAGCTCGTGCAGCAACAAAGACCCAGCACAGACAAAAATAAAATAAATAAATAAAAATTCTTTAAAAGACCTTGCAGGAAAAAAAAAAGATTCAACTCTATATAAGCCATTTTTCTGAGGAAAATAAAATGTAACAGGAAAGTTAAATATCCTCTTCTAAGACAGTATTGATCCTAGAATTTACCTTCAGTATAATGATAGCTTTATTAAATAAAAAGGAAAGGTTACAATAAAAGTATACTTAGATCGCAAGTCTGGTTCCAAGTTTAGACACATTAAAATGAAATAGGGAATGCACATCACAGAATAGGAGAAATATGGAAACAGTGATTGTGGCTAAAAACTATGAGGCGGATCCCAAAATGCTGGGCACTGGGCTGAGCGGCTTATGCCTGTCATCTTCTTTATCCTCACTATGACCCCAGGTTCTTGTGGAGAGGACCAGGGCAGGGACACACGGGCTTAGGGCACAGCCTCTGACTCCTAAGTCCAAGGTTCCGATCACCGGGCTCTCTGCCTCGGCACGGAGTCACTCACACTTCCATTCCTAGGGCACCACACTGTCCTTCATTTGGGCCACCCTCAGCAAAAGGAAGGTTTCCAGGGACCAACTTGCTTTGCTCCCAGATGGCCACGCCCTGGTCTGCTCCACTTCCTCTGCCCACCCCGCCTGACCTCCCCACTTCCCCCTGAGACTTTCTTGTTGGTTACAAAACAGCAGTAGGGGCAGGGACTCTGTGGAATTACAGCTGCAATGCGTATTCTCCGAAAGGAAGCATTCTCTTTCTTAGCACATTACTTAGATTAATTAAACAATATCTATGATCCCTCTTATTTCTCCACTCTGTGTATTTGTCCCTCTTCCCAAAATGACTTCTATTTATATAAATGAGATCTTTCAGCAAGTATTTATTGGGATGCTCTCCAGACTCAGTATTTATTGGGGTCTACTATTGTATATACTGGTGCTGGGGATGAAGCAGTGGGGAAAACAAAGGCACAAACAATTTGCTGAAGAATCAGCAATCTAATAGGGGAATTAGAAATTAAATAAATACATCCATGAATAAACTTATATATACAAACTGTAATCAATGCTCTAAAAACCAACCAAGCATGCAGGGCTCCATGTGTCTTAAGACCAAGTGTCTTAACCTTGTCAGGTAGATCGAGGGGAGTCTTCCTGGAGCAAATGACACTGAGAGATGGGTAGGATTCCAGGTGTGGAAGGTGGAGAAAGGAGAACTCAGAGGAGCAAGTAGCACCTCTGAGCACCCTAAGACGGAAAAGACGTTCAATCTAAATCCTACATCAGCTCAAAGCTCAGCACAAATAAGATCTTCTCCTGAAAACTTCCTAAAAATTTCCCCATAGATATTATCCCTCTACTACATCCCTTCTGCAAATTCTTATACTATTTTATCACCCTTTCATAATGATAACAAGGACAAAAATCATTTAATTAAGACTTACGATGTGTCACTCTCTTCTTAAGCACTTTACCCATTTTTCCTCATTTCTCCTTCACAACAAGTCTCTGAGGGAGTTACTGTTGTTAGCTCTATTTTACAGGTGGAAAAACTAAACAGAGACTGTTAAATAAACCATCCCAGTTCCCAGTTAGTAAGTGGAGTGGTTGGGCTGGCACTTTTTTTAAAATTTTTATTTATCTGTTTATTTTTGGCTGCACGGGGTCTTTGTTGTTGCAAAAGGGCTTTTTCTAGTTGCAGCAAGCAGGAGCCACTCTCTAGTTGGACACGCAGGCTTCTCTTTGCGGTGGCTTCTTGGTGCGGAACGAGCTTCAGTAGTCGGGGCACACAGGCTTAGCTGCCCTGCAGCATAGGTCATCTTCCTATACCAGGAATCAAACCTGTGCCCCTGCATTGCAAGGCAAGTTCATAACCACTGGACCTCCAGGGAAGTCCTAGGTTGGCACTCTTAACCGTTCTCCATACAGCCTCTTCATAAATGTTCTTCTCGTCATTTTTGTGCACGTCGTACTGCTTCTACCAAACGATAAAGTCCTCGAGAAGGCGCCAGGGTAGGTGACCCATTCACTAATTCATTCACTCAGCCAGCATTATTCCATGATGACTATTTGTCAGGTACTGTATACCTCCATGCACTTACCCCAGTGCCCTGAATGAATGAATGGTGCGTGACCAAACTATACAAAACCCTGTCTAGGGCAGGAGATGAAAAGTAGAATCTTTAATGGAGATCAGGAGCAGTGAAGAAAGACTTCACATATGTCATCAGAAGGCACCTCTCATCATTGTCTTTGAGCAAGAGGTGCCCCCAAGTATCTGACACCA
Organism: Cervus canadensis; assembly: GCF_019320065.1. Classification (NCBI taxonomy): domain Eukaryota; kingdom Metazoa; phylum Chordata; class Mammalia; order Artiodactyla; family Cervidae; genus Cervus; species Cervus canadensis. The sequence goes on along the minus strand of NC_057410.1, from coordinate 33,164,968 downwards.
TGCTAGGTAGCTTTGTGTGTTACCTCGCTTCTGGTACAACAGCCGTGTTTGTAGGGTCTGTCATCACAATTGCATAAATAAGGAAACCGAACTGAAACTGCAGTATCTGTGACCTACGCATGACCTATGTTGAAGCTATGCATGCACGCTCCATTGCTAAATTATGTCCGACTCTTTGCGACCCCATGGACTCTTTGCCTCCAGGCTCCATTGTCCCTGGGATTCTGCAGGTAAGAATACTGGAGAGAGTTGTCATGCCATACTCCAGGGCATCTTCCCAACCCAGGGATCAAACCTGTGTCTCCTGCTTCGGCAGGTGGATTCTTTACCACTGAGCCACCGAGGAAGCCTGTTGAAGCCGTACAGCTAGGAAACGGCAAAGCAGGCGTTTGCCCCCAGCCTTGTTCAAGACCAAAATCTCTTTCATGCAGCATCTCAGATTTCATTATGGAGTCTTTCTTTGTTAAGCTGAAGAGGGTCAAAGGCTTAATGGATGAAACAATCATCACACACACACACACACACACACACACGGAAATGATTATCAACCAGGTCAGAACAGGGGTTATCTTCAGAGAAAAGACGTGGGTGTGTTGGAAAGGAATGCTCAGCAAGCTTCTGAGGTGCTGGCAATGTCCTTGTCCTTCCTGAGTAGTAATTATGTGAGCAATCATTTTATAATTCATTTGTTGCTGTTGATGTTAAGTCACTAAGTTGTGTCCAACTCTTTGCAACCCCATGGACTTCAGCACACCGGGCTTCCCTGTCCTTCACTATCTCCCAGAGCTTGCTCAGATTCATGTCTATTAAGTTGGTGATGCCATCCAACCATCTCATCCTCTGTCGTCCCCTTCTCCTATTACCCTTAATCTTTCCCAGCATCAGGGTATTTTCCAATGAGTCAGCTCTTCACATCAGGTGGCCAAAGTATTGGAGCTTCAGCATCAATCCTCCCACTGAATATACTGAATAAAGGGTTGATTTCCTTTAGGGTTGACTGGATTGATCTTCTTGCTGTCCAAGGGGCTCTCAAGAGTCTTCCCCAGCATCACAGTTCAAAAGCATCAATTCTTTGGCACTCAGCCTTCTTTATGGTCTAACTCTCACATTTGTATATGACTACTGGAAAAACCATAGCTTTGACTATACAGACCTTTGTTGGCAAAGTGATATCTTTTCCTTTTAATATGTTGTCTAGGTTTGTCATAGCTTTTCCTTCAAGGAGGAGCAAGCATTTTTTAATTTCATGGCTATAGTCACCATCCACAGTGATTTTGGAACCCAAGAAAATAAAATCTGTCACTACTTTCACTGTTTCCTCATCTATTTGCCAAGAAGTGATGGGACCAGATGTTATTATCTTAGTTTTTTGAATGTTGAAAAGCCAACCTTTTCATTCTCCTCTTGCATCCTCTTCAAGAGGCTCTTTAGTTCCTCATTGCTCTCTGCCATTAGAGTGGTATCGTCTTATAATTCGTTAAGATATAAATTTGTGTAGTGCATTTTTGTGTGTGTCATATGTCACAATGAAAAAGTTTTCAAAGAAAAGTCTCACCATTTCCTGCAGCAAAATATAGCCTGCCATAGATGATAGAGGCTGGTAGTCCTGGTGAAAAAGGCATTGATGTTGAGTTGCTTTTCAGCAAGACACAAAGGGACAAATTCTTGAGAGAGTGGCCGAGAATGAGATGAACTCATCTTCTCCCCAGCCCAGGCTGTAGGCCCCAGGTTACTCACTCTGGTCCCTATAAGAGCCCAAAATGCAAGAGCATACAGAGACCAGATGATGTTTCCAGCCTGAGGTCATGGAGGGTGGGCGCTTTACTATAAGGACCTATGCCTCTGGAAATGCACCAAGAATAGCTAAAGGACCCAGGGCAAAGTTACAGTCTACAAGGAATCGTTTGTGCAAGTAACATCAGTACATTCCCCAGTCTGCTGCCCCCGAGCCACTGCTCTGGGGGTTGCTGTGCAGGAGCCTCATCGCCCCATTTACTAGGACAGGAGGGGTCCAACGGAGAAGGCAATGGCACCCCACTCCAGTACTCTCGCCTGGAAAATCCCATGGATGGAGGAGCCTGGTAGGCTGCAGTCCAAGGGGTCTCGAAGAGTCGGACACGACTGAGCAACTTCACTTTCACTTTTCACTTTCATGCACTGGAGAAGGAAATGGCAACCCACTCCAGTGTTCTTGCCTGGAGAATCCCAGGGACGGCGGAGCCTGGTGGGCTGCCGTCTATGGGGTCGCACAGAGTCAGACACGACCGAAGCGACTTAGCAGCAGTAGCAGCAGCAGGAGGGGTCCAAAGGTCAAGAGTATGAAAGGCCCGAGAGTCTACAAGAGGAAGCCCCTGGGAGAGAAACTGTCCCGGCCAGAGTACTACCACAGAGAAGATTCTGAGAACTGTCCCTCAAATACAATGTGCTCCTTTGCCACAAGTCTCCATTTTCTATTTTTTCCCTCATATTTTTGGCTGATTATTTTAGGTACAGTGGGTCTATTCTGGTTTTCCCAAAGCAATATTTTAACCATAGAACATCTGTCAGCCTTGAGAGTCCAAGTGCAACTGTTCATCATTTTGTAACAAAATTCTAATGTATCAGATATTGACCCTGTTTGTGAATACCTAAATATGCGGAGTGCACCCAGTTCAGAAGAATACAGCCCCAACAACACACACACACACACACATACACCCCTTGTTCTAACTGTTCCATGTGCCATACTCTATGACATTTGTGTCCCAAAAGGATTCTCATCAATTGTTTTAGTTTATTTCTTTTTGCTGTTATTTTTTAAAAATTTTAATCCATGTTTATAATTGTTCAAAATGTATTAATCTAATAAGCAGCAGTTCAAAATTTTTTTTTTAGGAAAAAAGCATTGATACTGAATTTCCCTACTCTCTTGATTACCTTGGGTTTCCCTGGTAGCTCAGCTGGTAAAGAACCTGCCAATAATGTGGGAGACTCCAGTTCAATTCCTAGGGGGGGAAGATCCCCTGGAGAAGGGACAGGCTACCTGCTCCAGGATTCTCGGGCTTCCCTGGCGGCTCAGACAGTAAAGAATTTGCCTGCAATGTGGGAGACCTGGGTTTGATCCCTGGGTTTGGAAGATCCCCTGGAGGAGAGCATGGTAACTTTCTCCGGTGTTCTTGCCTGGAGAATCCCCATGGACAGAGGAGCCTGGCAGGCTGCAGTCAGTGGGGTCCCGAAGAGCTGGGACACGACTGAGCAAGTAAGCACAGCAGCAGCTTGACTGCCTTAAAAATCATGTAAGTTACTGGCTGGATGCAAATAATGCAGAGGACTGTAACTGGACAACCAGGAGACCTGGACATGAGATTTAGCCTCTCTCTGCCTCAGTTTCATCTATAACTAGAAGTGATGAGTGGCTCGCAGGACTGCAGAAGAATCCAGTGGGATAACATATGTAAAGCAGATAGCACAGCGCTTGGCAAACTTCTGTGGTTAATGACTGTCAGTCCTCTCCCCTTCCCCCTCAGTTTATTCAGATCTCTGGAGGCTATAGCAAATAAATGCAAATGACACTGTGCATCCTGTGAATTAAAAACATGATGTTCTAAGGCATAGGGTGTTTTCATTTCTAAAACCACCAATGGACACCTGAGAATAGCTGTTTATGACTGTGTATTTTTATCCATCTGGGTTCACTCAACCCTCAACATATTAGTTAGTCTTTCATATCAGGTTAAATTTCATTTCTCCCAAGGACGTCTTCCCCAAGCATATCAGCTCACAATGATCTCTCACTTTCTAAAATCCCTTCTTTGCTGGACAACAAAAACTAACACATAGTTACTGTCAAGCAACTATATGGTAATTTTAAAAATCAATTAATTAAATTAAAATTCCTCCCTCTCTGAATGCATTTATGTACCTCATGTGTATGTCCTGTGTATGTGTGTATAATTTGTGTGCATTGTAATTTTTCTTAATCCAACTATAAACCTCTAAAGCAAGAATAGTGACCCATCCCCCTCTGTATTAGAGCCTAACACGGTGCCCTGCATTCATGCAGCTGTTAAATACATGCTTGTTGGTTGATTGACTGATTGACTGACAAACAAGGACTTAACTCCTCTGTTGTAACCATGTAACAGGCCTGTACAAGTTAGACTCCATACAGGGAGCAGCATTTTCCCAAGGAGCCCAAGCATCAGTTCCCTAACAGCCTCTAAATGGTACCTCTTGGGGTAGCTGAGGAGGGCATCTTTCAGGATCTATGAATTGAGCCCATCTGAGATCTACTGTAAATCCAACAGCTTAATCCACTGCTTCCCTAGCGAAGCTAGAAGCAGTGTTTCTTCTCCACTGGAAACAAAAACATTTGTCCAGTTTAGCAAATGTCAGCATGGCAGCATGAAGAACAGAAAATCGAGTGCCATTTTCATGAAGCAAAGTTACTGGGCCAACAGCAGATGTGTCTGTTGGCACCAGGCAAGGTCCATTATGTAAGCAGTGGTAATACCAGAGATCAAGAGCAGACAAAACCCAAGCTTTCAGGCCTGGTAAAAAGACCCATCTATTGTCTCTGGCAGACAGTGCCAGAGATAAAGTATCCTGGAGACACAATGTAAGGCAGGCTGAAAATGCATGTGCCAAGCCCAAACGAAAGCAAGACTGCACAATGGTGACTGCTGAAGGAGCAGCTGGCCCTGGTGGCACCAGACTGTGTCTTTCAGCCCATGTCATCAACACTTGTCCACACAGTAAACATTTGCTGAAAAGGTGTCTGTCAGTTTCCATTTATTTATAAATAAGTGAATGAATAGCATCCAACTTACACATTCTTCATGGTCTCTTTTTTCTCCCCCTCTTTAAATTCCGAAACCAGATGAGAAAGGACACCACATTGCAAAGTGATAACACAAGAAGAATGCCGCTCTGTCCTGGAAGGAGAGTTGACGATTGACAGATGATACACGTTGAGATAATGGAACGAGGCAGTTGCAAACTCATGTTAGAACAAAAGGAGGTCACGTCTTATTCTTTTCTCCTGCCAGGACACAAAGTGTTGGGTCACAACTCTTCTATAAAAAGAAGAAGAAGAAGGATGCATTCCTAAATCAAGGCTTCCCAGGGCAGCGGGAACAATCACAGCACTCCTTAGCTACACTATCTTGGGTGGTGGACAACTATTTCTGACCTTTTATGTTGAACTTGAAATCTTCTTGGGCAAAGCTCCCACTCTAAGGAAAGTTCCTTTTACATGCAAATTAGCAACAGTCATCTCATTGCTCCATCTCTTCTTGGAAATATCAAAATGACAGTGAAAAGACAAAGCTGTATACATGCAGAATTACCCTTCAAAGAGGTGTGTAGAGTCCAGGGGCCATTGAGTAGGATTCCTATCAGTAGCAATAGCATTGGAATGCTTCTCTGCTTACCACCTCCTTCTTTACGAAGTAAAATATAAAATTAAATGAATTAAGTCAAATCCATCTTGAGTCAGAAGGTGAACTGGAAACAGCACAAAGATGCAGAGGATTAAATAAATGCACTTTCTTTGAAACCAGTGATGACAATTCCTAGGATCAATTAAAATGGAGCACTTTCTAACAAAGTTTCATGGTACACAAAAATTGGCCTGCCAAAGCTTCAGATTTAAATCTTAGTTGGCATTTACTAGCCAAGTTGATAGACTGATTGCATTAATCCCCCAAATTCTGACACTGGTCATAGCCAGGTGACTTTCTTTCGCTAGGTTGTTACCAGATATGTTGTATGCAGAGGGTTAAAAAGGCGCTTGCATGCTTCAGGTTGTGCTCTTGTCCTCTGCCAAGAGAACATGCCAGGGCTAGCCTACTGGATGATGAGAGACAAGTGGAGCATAGCTAAGGCCTTCTAATCATCCCAGCCAAAGCAGTTCTAATCTGCTGATAGTCAGCTGCCTCCCAGACATGTAATGAGCCCAGTGCAGACTGAAAGAACTTCCCAGCTAAATCACTAACCTGCAGACCTGTGAACTAATTAACCAGTTGCTATTTTAAGGCTAGGCTTTGCAGTCATTTTTATGTAGCATTAATGTGGCAAAAGATAACTAATATACTACATGATACTGGACGAAGCACTTCACCCTACAAGCTTCGCTTTTCTTTAATTCTCTCACCTGCAAAATGGGTCTACAATGACTTCTTCACAAAGTCCCTGCCATGACTAAGCTCATTAAGTTAGACAAGGTGTACTAAAATGTGCCTGGTACATAATTGGCACATAATCATTGAGAGTTCTTTCTGTGCCTGTTGTTCTGCCTTTAGATTTCTCCCACCAGAAGAAATGCCTTCTCAATGTTCTCACTATTGATCTTCACACACTGTAGAAGTTACAATGAGCCACAATTATGCCTTGTTTGAAGTACTTCAGTAGAGTCCTCAGGGGAGATTGCCAGACATTGAAACAGAAAATCACTTGTGATATCCAGAAGATCCCTATAATGTGCCTGGAATTCTCAGGACACATCAAAGACTTCATTCACTCAAGACCACAAACCTAGAAGGATGCCTAGAGAAATACTGCTGACTTCCACTGCCTGATGGCTATCTCAGCAGGCAGGAGCCCACTCTGCTTGTAATGGGGCAGTTCTTAAGCGCCAAATCTCAAGTAATAATAGAATTTTGAATAAACACACATGCTGCCATTACGGGATCCAAGAAGTCCCATGATTTGCCGTCTGCTACCTCAAGAATCAGGAAAGCTGGTGGTGTCATTTGATCCAAGTCTGAAGGCTGGAGAATTGGGAAAGCTGATAGCTGAATTCCCGGGCTGAGTTCAAAAGCCCAAGAATCAGGAGCAACAATATCTGAGAGTGGGAGAAGATGAATATCTCAGTTGAAGCAAAGAGAGTGAATTCACTCTTCCACTGCCTTTTTGTTCTGTTCAGGGCCTCAGTGGATTAGATGACCGATGTCTACCTGCATTGGCAAAGGTGATCTTCTTTACTCCCTTTACTGACTCAAATGTTAATCTCTTCCAGAGATATCCTCACCATCACCCCCTGAAACAGTGTTTACCAGCTATCTGAGCATCTCTTAGCCCAGTCAAGTTGACACATAAAGTTTACCATCAGACACTGTGTAGCAAGTTTTTGCTCACATGGAAATTTCTAGACATAATTGTGATCTTGGGGGTCCCAAGGCCTTCATACAGTTCTCTGTAAAACTCATCATTATTGAGCTCATCTGCTGAATTAAGATTTCTAAAAATGTAAGTTTATAATGCACAGAGTAGAAGTTAACCAGGCAGGTTTTATAGACTGGCTAAGATTTCAACTGGTAGAGCTGATGACTTGAAAATGACTTGATGACTTGATTAAATGGGGAAATACAAGTAAAAGCAAGTTGTGCAGGAAATAGTAAGTTGTCACTCTGACTGTAAAGTGATGAGAGTAAGTGCAATGGACTAATGGAGCTGACGTGTTGGGTGTTTACAATATGCCAGGTACTATCATAACCATTTTACATGTAATAATACTTTTTTAAAATAAGAAAAGACAAGCTAAATAATAAGTAATGTTTAAATGCAGAAAACTTTGACTATCATCTATCGAATTACTCTTTATTTGCTTATTGATGGAGATTCATTAGTGATTGATACATATGACATATCTGACATCTCAAAGTCATTTTGTAGGAATATTAAGCTGGTAAAAGCAGGCTATAAATCTAGAAGAGGAAAAAGACAGGGTACAGAGACTGTATAGATCATCTCTAGAGATATCTATGAGAGTTTTCAAAGAGAGACCCATAAGACAAGGGCCTTCTAGATGGCATGACAAACAAGAAGGAATAAAAAATCGATCCATAGATTTGATCATGATTGGTTAACCAAAGGAGTAGAAAGTGTTAAAAATGAAAATGTGAGGAATGGCTAAATAAATTATGATAAATCCAAGTTGATATTATTAGATGGCAATAAGTAGCATGTCTATTCTATGCCTAAATCACCTGAAAAATAAGGCAAATGAGTAAAACAATCAGAGACCAAAATTTTATCTTTATTATTGATGAACTTGATATTAAATGAAGAGGCTTACATCTGATTAAGAAAGGCAAGTGGACTTTCTCATACTAAGGCACGGAATTAGACAGACTGTCCACTGTGCCATGCTGGTCCAGAGAGGCCATCTCATGGCAAGTGCATGCTCCCTGCAGTCAGCTGGTTCCCAAAGAGAAAGAAAAGAGAAAGGGGGCATGCCCACATTCTCTTGTAACCTCACCAATCATTTCAAGTCACTCATTTCCTTTCCCAAGTGTAGAGTTAGTGAGGGGGTAGAAAAAGCAAATTCTTACGCTGCGTTCAGCCCACATGAAAGGGCACAAAATGTGAAGAATAAGTAATCCTCCCTAACCGTTTACACCAGGGTTTGGCAAATTACATCCCATGGCCAAATCCTGCCTGCTTCCTGTCTTTGTGCAGTCCCAAACTAATAAGAATGGCTTTTATATTTTTAAGTGGTAGAAAATATCAGAAGGATGGTATTTCATCACATGCGAAAATTACACAATGTTCAAATTGTAGTATATATAAGTTAGGTTTTATTGGAACACAGGCATATCCATTCATTTATGTATTATCCGTGGCTACTTTCACACTACACCACAGTGTTGAGCAGTTAGGGCAGAGACTGTAGGGACCACATCAAAAATATTTACTCTCTGATCTTTAAAAGAAAATGATTGCTGACCCCTGTTTACGCTACTGAATTCTATATAGCCATCAAAACAGAGAGGAAGAACTATATACTGATCCTGAAGGCAGCCCTCCATTTTCCACAACAAACAAAAAGTTATGATGCATTAGATATAGTACAAGTCTATTTTATTAAAGATGCATATACAGGTTGGTAGAAAGATGTTTATATATCTATCTAACAATCCTCACCAAACAGTTAGCTGTGATGACTTGGTGAATGGGAAAGAATGGAGAAGAAAGAGGAGGACATAGACATTTGTGCGCCTTGTATTTTTTAAAATTTTTCATAATGATTATTATTTTTTTTTACACCCCACAGGCGCCCGGAATTATTATTTTTGTATGTACACAAAACAGAAAGATTAACATAACATGAACACAGTAAAGGTTTGAATATCTCAGGATTCAGAAGCACCCTGGTCTAACAGCTCATCTGATGCTTGAATCATTGCTACAACAACCTGAGTTTGAATACCTCCAGCAGCAGGAAACTTGCTATTACCCATGGCAACCCACTTCATCTCTGGGTAATTCCAGTGATAATAAAATCCACCCTGATTTGTATTAAAATTTTACTTCATTGTAGCTTTTATTTGTTGATTCAAATTCTCCAGTTTAGACTTATAAGAAAAGTAATCTGTCCCTCATCTCAGAGACCTTATGGATCTGAACACAAGTTACATGGCAAACTGGAGTCTTCTCCAAACTAAGTATCCCTCTGTCCTTCAACCATTCCACATGTGGTGGTAAAGAATGGAAGAGGTTAAAAAGAGTCATGAATCATGAAACAGAAAGGGTAAGTATAAAATAAATGCTTTTTGGAAACCTTAGCAGTTATGGCTACTTCCGCTGCTATGAGTTCAGCTGGTATCTTAAGAAAAAAAACTAAAATTTCAAGAAGAAACAGGTATTATGAGGAAAATGGGAGATGTGAGCATACACCTACCTAGAGGAATTAATATCAGCAGGAAAAGATCTGGGATAAGCAATGGATGTGACCGTGAATGGGCTTCCCAGGTGGCACTAGCGGTAAAGAACCCAGCTGCCAATACAGGAGATATAAGAGACGTTGGTTTTGATCCCTGGGTCAGGAAGATCCCCTGGACGAGGGCATGGCAACCTACTGGAGTTGGCTTCTCTAGGCAAGAATCCCATGGACAGAGGAGCCTGGTGGGCTATAGTCCATAGGGTCCCAAGGACTCCAACATGACTGAAGTGACTTAGTACACACACACATGACCATGAATCCAGGCAAAGAGGAAAGAAGAGACGCAGAATAGAAGAGTGAGAAAGCAGATTTTGGGGGGAATAAATAAGCTAAATTTAAACAATCTTCCAGGAAAACAGGTTGGTGTGCCATTTCCTATCAGAGGAGGAGGCCAGCAATGTGTAATAAGTGGGGTGGAGGAAGAGATAAGAAAAAGTGAGGAATGCATTGTCGAGTTGAACACTCAAGTATTACAGTGGCCACCAAAGAAACAGAAGAAGGAATCAACAGGCATTAAACAGATAAATGATACTTAGCTTTGGTGAGGACTGAGTATAGGAAAGAGCAGACAGGTCTCAAGGTTTAGCGAGTTTTTCCAACAGCATTTAATGACTCAAGGTAAGTGAATTAGCCTGCCTCATTCCTACCCCCACCCACTACCCCTCAATCCTCCTCCCCCACCAAATGCAAGGCCCAGAGATGCACTCTTTATTGCTACCAGGTGAATCGCAGAAGATAGCAATGGCTAGGAGTGTGCCTTTGTGCATGGAGAACCACAAGTGCGTGTCCCAGTAGAAACATTATATTCTGTGTGCTTATTAAAGCATCTAACACCTTCCAAAATTGCCCAAGCCACAATAGAAGTCCAGGGTTCAACAATAGGAACTGCTTGACCTATTCAGTCAGAAATAATGGGAAGTATATTACAAGTGCTACCTTTTCATGCACTTAACATAATGCTTTTGAATTTCCCGTGGCATCCCAGAGGAGTACTATGAATTATTGTGCAGGTACAAAATTCTGTTTGTTTTCTCTCCCACCTTAGACTATAATCTTTGAAAAAAACAATGCATTTATCAAGAACTGAAGTGACTTGTTTCTCCACTCACCTACCCTGGAGGTGCACAGAACAGCATGTAGGAAACCCAGTGTTTAACAAGCTAGGACATTAGAAGGGCTCTTTCCAGGTATAGGACTTCCTGGTGGCTCAGACGGTAAAGTGTCTGCCTACAATGTGGGAGGCCTGGGTTCAATCCCTGGGTCAGGAAGATCTCCTAGAGAAGGAAATGGCAAGCCACTCCAGTACTCTTGCCTGGAAAATCCCATGGACAGAGGAGCCTGGTAGGCTACAGTTCACTGGGGTCGCAAGAGTCGGACACGACTGAGCAACTTCACTTTTCACGTTTCCATGTGTAAGTCAGCAGTTATCCTGTTCCTTTCTGGTTGACTTTTTGGTCTATTCCTCAGCCCCATGGTTGTCCTTCTAAAGTTCATCCAAGTTTGCATCTCACTCCCTACACTGTTTACTCTCTAAGCTATCTTCTCTTATTACCTGTACGAGGATACCCCCAGGTCCCCAACCCTTTCAATAATCATGAATTTTCAGAGTGCTGGGCTCTGTTAAAGAAGACACAGACTTGTCAGACTCAAGAGATTATACAGATATGATGGTGCCCCAGCGCCACAGGAACTATGCTAACATCACCTGCCCAGCTATCAAAACAGACTTTCTCATCAAGGTTTCTATACCTTATAACGGTGGCCTTCCCTTTCAAGGGTTGTCGTGAGTGACATCCAGCCATTTCCTCCCTGAGAACTCTTCACATTTTTTGACAAGCACCTTAACATCTTGCAACTTGGGCCCAGAAACAATATGCCAAAAATAACAAGCAAAGGAAATGTGCATTCTTTGTTTTTACCCCGGCCAAGTCCTTACTCACTTATAGCATTAACTATAAGTGCCAAGCATGGTCCCTCCAGCTGCGAAGGAAGGAACCACAGAGAAACCAGGATGGAATAAGAGTGAATTGGCTGTATGGACAGTGTCAGATTCTCGGTTTTAATGTGGAAAGGAGTGAAGAGAGCAGCTTTTAAGGGGGTTCTGTCTGCAAGCTAGTTAATCACATTTCACACCAGTTTTATCTGAACATAGCCTTTTAAGTCCACTAAGCCTCTTCTTCTATTTTACTGAGAAAATCAAGGCCATCTGATAAAAGCATTCCAAATTTCCCTTTTCTTTATCAGCTTTTTATAGGTAGGTGAGGGAGTTCTCCAGGCACAGATAGACCAGAGTTTAAATTGAAGAATTCTCTGACATTTATTAGCTCCTGGGAAAGTTCCTTGATCTTTCCATGCTTCTAAGAAGTTCCCTCATTATAAAAAGCTAAAAATAATGCTGATTTTGCAAGATTGTTCTGAAGTTTTATTTAGATCATGTATCAAAAGCTCCTGGTCTTTTTTTTTTTTTTCAGTGTGAGTTTAAAATGGCACCTTAAAATTCCTGGTTATTCATCTGTAGTCAATAACGTGGGCCAAATTATGTGTTTAATAATTGCTATTGTTCTAATTTCTTTGTTTTCTTTGCTATAAATATGGAAAACAATTTTTTTAATTAACAAACTACTCTTGGTTGAAGTGATTTGTCACCATACTACATGTCCAAAACAATTGTAACTAGATCCAACAAGAGATTAGCCTACCTCTACCCAACAGAAGTTATCAAGATTATTTGGAAAATGGATTTATATGCACCAGAGTGCATATAAACAACAATGAAGGACACTCTAAGTGTATAATGAAACATTAGCTACAATTTTAGCAAGACACTTAAAAACGAAGCAGCCAGAACACAAACAGCATGGTTTTTAGTAACATAAAAATTGAAAATCAACTTGAAATATTTTAAATATAGTTTATCTTGCTCCTTTTGATACCAACTTTTATATTTTACATTATGCAAAAGTTGTTAGTAGAAGAATGCATGGCAGAAACATAGATGGACCTAGAGATTATCATACTAAGTGAAATAAATCATACAGAGACAGACAAATGTTGTATGATATTACTTAAATAGAATCTCAAAAATAATACAAATGAATCTATATACAAAACAGAAACAGACTCACAGGTATAGAAAGCAAACTTAAGGTTACCAAAGAGGAAAGAGAGATGGAACAAATAAATTAGGAGTATGGGATTAACATGTACAAACTACTATACATAAAATAGACAAGCAACAGGATTTATTTTATAGCACAGGGAACTATATTCAATATTTTATAATAACATTTAATGGAAAGTAATTTGAAATATACATATCTAAGTATATATATTTTATATGTATAAACAGAATCACTTTCCTACACACTTGAAATTAATACAATATTGTAAATCAACTATATTTCAATAAAAAAGAATGCATGGATAGAACTTACAAATAAACAGATATGCATATGTTAGCAGGTCATACTCATTCTTCACCAACAGAGTGTACCATCAAAAGTTTAAAGAGTATGATCTACCCTGATCCCATGTGTTAACTCCACTCCTTGGGTTATTTCATACCCCTACATAAAGATCTATCTTTGATAATTCTCCATTTCCAAATGAGCATGATCCAAGCTGCTTACATGCATGCAAGGCCTTTCCTAACTTCGTCCCCAGCCCTCTACTATCTCTCCAAATCCAGGCAGGAAACAGACTGGCATAGAAAAGTTAAAGAGAGATTAAGAGACTACCTATAAAGACACAGGCAAAGTATAGAAAAACCTAAAGGGTAGTGACACCACCTTTGAAGTGATCATGCTTATGATGATCCAGGGACACGCACCCCAATGTTAACTGGAGCACCATTCACAGTAGCCAGGACATGGAAGCAACCTAAATATCCACCAACAGAGGAATGGATAAAGAAGATGTGCTACCTATATATAACAGAATACTACTCAGTCATAAAAAAGAATGAAATAATGCATTTGCAGCAACATGGATAGCTGTAGAGACTGTCATACTGAGTGAAGTAAGTCAGACACAGAGAGAAAGATAAACATCATATGATACTGCTTATATATGGAATTTGCAAAAAGGGTACAAATGAACTTACTACAAAACAGAAATAGAGTTATAGATGTAGAAAAAAAACATGATTATCAGGCGGTGGGTTGAGGGGATAAATTGGGAGATTGGGATTGACATATACTCACTGCAAAAACAGACAACTAATTAGAACCTGCTGTATAGTACACCAGACTCTACTCGATACTCTGCAATGGCCTATGTGGGAAAAGAATCTAAACAAGAGTGGACATACAAACGTTTAACTGACTCACTTTGCTGTACTCCTGAAACAGACAGCAGTGTAAATCTGAAAAAAAAAAGGAGCTAATGTGGTTAGTGGTTATGAAGTAAAAACAGTTTGGGGAGGTGGACAGGGACTGGCTCCCACCAGAATCTGCTGGCTGAGCTGAGAGCGTGGGTGATGACTGAAGCTGGGCGGTGCCCTATGACTGACCACTTGGTGAACCCTGCCTCCGTGCCTCTGCACATGCAGGTTTCCCCAACTTAAAACTCACCTCTCTTCTGTTCAACAGTGACTCATCCTTTGACCCACTCTGCACGTCACTTCCTGTCTGAGCCTTCCTCATCCCCTCAGGCTGCCTTAGTCACTTCCTCCCGCATGCCCCCCCAGCACTCCGCAGGATTCTCACGCTCGGTCACTACTTGTTTACTGACCGTCTCTCTCAGACAATGAGCTCTTTGAAGGCAAGACCATCCCATGTTTATTTCTATCCCCACCCTACCCCACCTCTCTCTGCCTAGCCCTCTGAGGGTTGAAACCACATCTTACTCAGGTTTGTGTCCTCACCCTCCTCCTCCCACCCCCGGTTCACCTGACTCGGGATGTGCCACGTTAATTACACTCAAGAAAGCATGTCAAGAGAATAAAGTCCAGAAAACAGACCTTCTACCAGCTCTGGTCTCCAACAAGCAAAAAGTGAAAGAAAGTGAAAGTCACTCAGTCCTGTCCGACTCTTTGTGACCCCATGACCCCATGGACTATACAGTCCATGGAATCCTCCAGGCCAGAATACTGGAGTGGATAGCCTTTCCCTTCTCCAGGACCTTCCCAACCCAGGGATCGAACCCAGGTCTCCTGCATCGCAGGCAGATTCTTTACCAGCTGAGCCACCAGGGAAGCCCAAGAATACTGGAGAGGGTAGCCTATCCCTTCTCCAGCAATCTTCCCAACCCAGGAATCAAACTGGTGTCTCCTGCATTGCAGGCGGATTCTTTACCAACTGAGCTACCAGGGAAGACCCTAACAAGCAAAGTCATCCCAAAAGAGGATATCGGTGGTTGGCAATGTCTAAAAGCTTCCGAACGTAGAAAGAGATGGCTGTTGCAATCCATGGCAATCAGAAGGACTGGTTTGTTTGCTTGTCTTAATAGAGTAAAGATACTTAATTACATATTTAACAAATTATTCAAATTAAACAAAACAAGTCACAGTTTACAATAAATTAGTTGCATAAATACGTCTGCTACAAATTTTTCAAGCTTATTTTTCTGAGAAGGCAAGGACAGTGTCTTTTTAAAAAATTATTTATAACTTTTGTGTTCACAAAGCCTAGCATAGAGTAAATGCATATTGAATAAGTACATGAAAAAACAAGAATTAGACATCAGATGTGCTCTGTCTAGACTGTCTACATATTTATTGGTGGTGACGTTTAATCATGGTTGATGTATGGTTATCTATGTCTGCATAACAAATTATTTCAAGCTGTAGCTGCTTCAAACAACAAATACTTACCAGATCCTGTTTCAAACAATTAGAAGTTTGATGTGCATCTGGATTTGGAGGATGCCTTTAAGCCATACGAGAATAATAATAGTTAATATTTATTAAGTGCTTACTATTAATATATGCTAGACTATTCTATCAGTTGTACATATTTACACATTTAATCTTCAGAACATTCTGAAGTATTTACTCTTATTTACCTACTCTACAAATGCAAAAAAAAAAAAACTGGCCACAATGAAGTTAACTAACTCAATGAAGGTCATGTAACCAGTAAAAAGCAAGCCTATAGACTTCCCCAGCAGGCCAGTGGTTGAGGCTCTGTGTTTCCAATGCCAGGGGCATGGGTTTGATCCCTGATCAGGGAACTAGGATCCTGAGTGCCATGTGCTGCAGCCAAGAAATTTTTTAAAAAGCAAGGCTGGAATTCAGACCCAGGCAGTCCAGCTCCAGAGCCCAAACTCTTAATCGCTAATAGACTGCTTTCAAAGATAGGAAAAATAACTGCTATTTACTCTTTAAGGACAAAGCTAATACAATAAAGGCTCCTCCCTCTCATCATTGTCACATATAGATTACTTCATCTCTCCAAGAGATATTATTGCCCATGGTGGTGGTGGTTTAGTTGCTAAGTTATGTCCAACTCTTGCGACCCTACAGACTGTAGCCTGTCAGGTTCCTCTGTCCATGGGATTCTCCAGGCAAGACTAATGGAGTGGGTTGCCATTTCCTTCTTCAATTTTCAAAAAAACATTTTTTTTAAATGACCAAAGGAGTTGGCAAACAATGATTTTAGAAAGCAGGTTTCCTGTAAATGTGGTAAAGACTTCAGCACTCAGAGGGTCTTTATTGTCTACCCCTCCCCATCAAAGAAATAGGAAAATCTCCCCCTCTCTCACACAGATATTTTGCGTGAGAGGATGCAAATCAAACCAAACAGTGGGATGAGCAATGGGTCTTGAATAAGGAGAACTGAGTTTGAGTTTGAGTTTCCGTGCTTCACACTAGCTGACTCATCACAGACACAGCTCTTCACCACTTCGAACATCAGCTTCCTCATTGTAAGAGAAAAAAATGGAGAAGAAATTCAAGACCGTATCTACCTCCAAAAATCAGTGACCTTAGAAATACAAGTCCACATAAAATTAACACTGCTTCTTTTATTCAGGTGACAGACACTATTATGCTTTGCAGTAGTCTGCTCATTAACTAAATGATTAAAAATCTCACAAAACAGGATATAAGAATTTAACACTTAACAGAGGCCAGACAAAATGCCAGTTCTTAGAAAGACAGCAGTATTCAAACAACCCAAGACCTGCAGAGAGTTTCTTATCACTCTATTCTGTCACATGGCAGGGGAGTACAATACAAGATGACTAGGCAGACTCCACTTCCCCGCTCCCCTCCCACCCACTGTCCATCATGGAATCGGACCCTTGCTCACAGGGCACATTCGGGAGCAGCGGCCTTTGAGGAAGTCACACCCGATGTTCCTCACTGCACCCTCATGTGTACATGGAGTCAGAGAAGTTTTTCTTTAGGCTGTTATGAGAATTGCAGTGGTGGGGATGAAGTCTGCTAAATAACAAGGAAAGAGTAAGATTATAAATAGAACCCTGCTGACAAGAGCAATAGGAAGGATTAGAGTGGAGCTCAGGGAACAGGAGAAGGAAATGGCACCCCACTCCAGTGTTCTTGCCTGGAGAATCCCAGGGACGGTGGAGCCTGGCGGGCTGCCGTCTATGGGGTCGCACAGAGTCGGACACAACTGAAGAGGCTTAGCAGCAGGACACAGGAAGGTCATCACGGACACTCCAAGTATAATGTAATGGAAAGATCATACGTATGGGGAGCAGGTCCACCCAGTAACCAACTGCATGGTTCTGGGTAAGTCATCTTATTCCTTGTTTATAAAATGAGGACACTGCATTAGATTAGTAGTTTTCAAACTGAGTCCTTAGAACAGTGGTATCTCATGGAAAAACCAGGTGGGTGGAGACAGTCACAAACCCAAGGGGGTCATGCTCTCAGCTCGCTACACCATCGCTTACACAATCACTTTTACTTTTACCTGTTTTTCACTGAAGTTTAACAAAAAGTTCAAAAAAAAAAAAAGAAAGTTGTGCTATTAAAGTCTTTGAAATCATGTAGACAGAATGACCTCAAACATCCCCAACTCTATGAGTCTACCCAAATATTAACCAATAAACAAGCATTCACTTGTTATCTCAATTCAGTTTGCACTCCCATAGCAAACATCTCAGGGTAAATTTGAAGTAATTTTTTTTTAATTTGACTCATTTTTTTCTCATGTCAAGCTGATTTGGTAGCTCCTTGACAAAGGTATCTAAATTATGAAAATTACTAGGGTCTTCTCTCCACTAGAAAAATGAAGCTGTTCATGAATTTTGGCCCTAAAACTGATGTAATTTGTTCTATCAACTTCCTCAAGTCATTATTCCCCTTCTGTTTCACCATGAAAATTATTATCATTATTATTGATGAAGTCATGGCAGAGTCCTTGGACAGCCAACTCTAATATCACCAATCAGACTTCCTATCTGTACAACCTGAGCAGAGGTTGGCAGCACCCTACCCAAGGTTCCATCAAAATGTTGCCACTCTCTGATGTATCCAAACTAGTCTTCCATTTCTCTGGCAACCCAAAATATTTTACACAATCACCAGAATCTTCTTTTGGGTAGGGAAGAAAAAGCCATCATTTGCTGGTAAAGGTTCAGAGGTAGTGGAAGGGATGATAGAGCCAAATTAAACTGAAATGAGTAAACAGAAAGCAAAACAGTCTTTGTGCATTTAGAATAAAATGGGAGAAGTTGAGAATGGTCCACTGTATCACCAAATGCAGCCATATAATTTGACTTCATGGCAATTAGCCCTGGCAGACCAGTGGAACTTGCCCAATCTTTATCAGGCTGATTTTGTATCTCTAATGGATCCCAGACCAAAACTGCATTAACAACCCAGAGGGCATTTTAGTTATTATCAGTGAGCTTTGGTTCCAGTATCATGGTCAAAGGAAGGAACAGTCACAACACTGTATTCCAGTTCTTGGAATCCATCCCAAGTTTTAATCACAGAGACAGTCCTCTTCAAAGTTTAGTGCTTGTTCCATTTTGCAGGTTTTGGAATGATATATCTATCGCCACACATGCTGAGACATTTATCCAATTCATTTTCTATACCTGAAGGATACAGAGGGTCGGCAGATACTTGGCCTGTCTGCTGCCACAGTTCCTCTTGCATCCAAGGTACACACTAAAAAATTGATGACAGCAGACTTTTCACTCAATCCAGATGCGGCCTCCAAAAGAGCTTTCAGAGCACTCACTAAAAATTAATCACAGTTGACAGTTAAAATGAAACTTATTCCTCACCCTGGACATACCCCTTGGTATTCGTGGGTATAACATTTATAATTTCAACCATTCAGAAGCTCTCTTCAAGATCATGATAGCTATATAACTTGGCTGAGTCACAGAGCTAAATCACTTATGCTGAAAAGATCCCTCAGCTGATGAATGAACCTAACCCACTCCCAACATCTATATCTCAACACAACTTTTTGTCTTTCTTTTCCTTGCTCTCAAAAGAAGCATTTTATGGGAATTCCCTGGTGGTTCAGTAGTTATGACTCCATGCTTCCACTGCCGAAGACATAAAAACTCAAAAGAGGCATTTTATGAGAAAAAAAAAAAAGTGGACTGTGCTATTATTTATTAATTTGAAGATTTCATAAAGACTTCTTTTTCCCCCAAAAAATCCGCTATTAGAACTACCACTCTTAATATCTGAACATACCATCTCCCCTATTCTAAACTCGTTCCTTCTCAACTGTCGCTATCTCAGTCAACAGCATGAATATTCAAAAGGCTGTTCCGAGCAGAAACATGGAGGTTAAGAGTGAAGGATCCTCTTAATTCCTCATCCTCCAATCCAGGAGAAAATCCTACTGATCCTATCTCCAAGAAAACAGTGATCAGTCCACTAGTCCTCCACTTCTATCGCCACCATCTTGGTTCAGGCCATTGCCATCTCCTCCCTAGATCGCTGGTCCTGACTCACGCTTCTCCTGCGTCTTCCCACTCCACTCTCTGTTCTATAGCCACAGAAATTATTTTGAAAAGTGAATCCAGTCACTCTATAACATCCTCCCACCAACTCCCTCACCACCACATATTCTCATTCATATGCCCTGAAGATCCTTCAGTGTTTGTCCATCACATGCTCAAAGTGTCAGTCCTCATCAAGGTAAGGAATTTACATCATAACATCAATATAAAGCTGCCCACTCCTTCCCTTACTGAGAAAGCCTTTGCTACATGCGTGTGTGTGTATAAGCATACTAAAAAAGCATCCTAGGTGGCATAGTTGATTTCTATGTGCATGGCTCTTTTTCTGATCACAGACAGTGGCCGATAGTTTGCAGACCTGCGGCCCATGTGCAGACCACAAATACAGCAGCACTGGTTTCACAATCCCAAATAATGAAGGTTACTATCTCAGACTTCATTTTGAGCCCCCTCCTGCTTTGCGTCCTCTCTTCCAGCCACAAGGAACTCCTTTTGTGTCCTAGACGTAATCCTGCTATCTTTGAGACATGACCTTAACCGCTACCTATCCTAGACACCTCAAAATTACTTTTCCTCCATTGTCCTACTTTTTTACTTCAGTGATGCATCCTCAGGCTTTCCTCCCTGCCATGTATGTACAGCTACCTCTTTGTTCTCCATCATTATTGTCTTCAGTTTGACACCACCTTTTCCATCGGTAAGTATGTATTTATGTGTATATTTAGCTGCAGATCACCGGTCTCCCTTCCTAGATGAGAGACTCCATGAGGCAGAGCCCCCATTGGTTTCTCTGGTTTTACTGCTCAGAGAACCAGAGCTTTGGGCATGTCCTACCGTTCCAGTACAATATGGTAGATGGAAGTCTGGAGAATTCATGGCCAGCTGTGCTGACACTCCAAACTGTTAACTGACTTCTTCAAAGTTTCCTAACAGCATCTGGAAAACCTGAGTAAGAATTGAATTCTTAGACCCAGCTTTTCTAATCTCTGAAGCCACATCACCTTTACTCTGTAGTTACAACTCTCAGCCAGTTTAAGGTTAGGCAGCGTATAAAGGAGAAACAGAATTACTTCATGTGAGTAAAAAATTCATTGTCCTTACACAGGATTTTCTCAGCCTAAATCACTGCAATGTTTGCATGTACATTTGTATCCCTGCCATTCTCTTAGAGGTCCCATCATATAATATATAAAATTTACAAATAGCCAAAAATGTAGATGCCAAATGTGGGGAACCCCTTCAGGGAACAAGACCACCCAGACCCGCCTTCACAGAGCTTATGGTTCAGAGAGAAAAACAGATGTTAACCAAGTAATAAAATAAGCATGAAGAGTGGTGAGTGAGAAGAGCACAGTGCTATAGGAATACATCGCAGGACCCACTAACATTTTTTAGGGGTCATGGAAGACTGGTACCTGAGGATGACCAAGTGGCAGGTAACAGGGTCAGAAGAGTGATTCAGCCAGCCACAGGCTGGTAAAGAGGCCAGGGAAGATTGGCTTGGTAAATTCTGGGATCTAAAATGAGTCAAGAGGGACTGGAAAGCAAACTAAAGGGAAAGAGGAGGAATGAAGCCAGGGGGTTGGCCAGGGGCCAGATCTTACAAGACACAGCACAGAACCTGAACTTTGTCCTTTCATGTACCACCTTCCATCCCTTAACTTCCTACTTACAAACCATTCACAACAAAGCTGGGCCTGTACACTTGCCAAATAGGATTAGGAACTATTCAGTTCAGTTCAGCTCAGCTCAGTTGCTCAGCCGTGTCCGACTCTTTGCGACCCCATGAATCGCAGCACGCCAGGCCTCCCTGTCCATCACCAACTCCCAGAGTTTACCCAAACTCATGTCCATAGAGTCAGTGATGTCATCCAACCATCTCATCCTCTGTCATCCCCTTCTCCTCCTGCCTTCAATCTTTCCCAGCATTAAGGTCTTTTCAAATGAGTCAGCTCTTCTCATCAGGTGGTTAAAGTATTAGAGTTTCAGCTTCAACATCAGTCCTTCCAATGAACACCCAGGAATGATCTCCTTTAGGATGGACTGGTTGGATCTCCTTGCAGTCCAAGGGACTCAACAGTCTTCTCCAACACCACAGTTCAAAAGCATCAATTCTTCTGCACTCAGCTGTCTTTATAGTCCAACTCTCACATCCATACATGACTACTGGAAAAACCATAGCCTTGACTAGACAGACCTTTGTTGGCAAACAAACATCTCTGCTTCTTAATATGCTGTCTAGGTTGGTCATAACTTTCCTTCCAAGGAGTAAGCATCTTTTAATTTCATGGCTGCAATCACCATCTGCAGTGATTTTGGAGCCTCCCAATATAAAGTCTGCCACTGTTTCCACTGTTTCTCCATCTATTTTCCATAAAGTGATGGGACCAGATGCCATGATCTTAGTTTTCTGAATGTTGAATTTTAAGCCAACTTTTTCACTCTCCTCTTTCACTTTCAATCAAGCGGCTCTTTAGTTCTTCTTCACTTCTGCCATAAGGGTGGTGTCATCTGCATATCTGAGGTTATTGATATTTCTCCCGGCAATCTTGATTCCAGCTTGTGCTTCTTCCAGCCCAGTGTTTCTCATGATGTACTCTGCATATAAGTTAAGTAAGTATGGTGACAACACAGCCTTGACGTACTCCTTTTCCTATTTGGAACCAGTCTGATGTTCCATGTCCGATTCTAACTGTTGCTTCTTGATCTGCATACAGATTTCTCAAGAGGCAGGTCAGGTGGTCTGGTATTCCCATCTCTTTCAGAATTTTCCATAGTTTATTGTGATCCACACAGCCAAAGGCTTTAGCATAGTCAATAAAGCAGAAATAGATGTTTTTCTGGAACTCTCTTGCTTTTTCGATGATCCAGTGGATGTCGGCAATTTGACCTCTGGTTTTCTACATCCACCTTAAACATCTGGAAGTTCACAGTTCACGTATTGCTGAAGCCTGGCTTGGAGAATTTTGAGCATTACTTTACTAACGTGTGAGATGAATGCAATTGTGCAGTGTTTGAGCATTCTTTGGCATTGCCTTCCTTTGGGATTGGAATGAAAACTGACCTTTTCCAGTCCTGTGGCCACTGCTGAGTTTTCCAAATCTGCTGGTATATTGAGTGTCTTTAGATGTTCATTAAAGAATATGGAGCAATGGACCAAAAAAAAAAAAACTGAGACAATATTAACATCAAGGAAGGAAAATTATAGAAGAAAGGAAATTAATCAGTACCCTATATGGCTCAGCTATGAGGAACATTATATTTGAAAGATTTGTAGATAGTCAATAGATAACACTGGAAATCAAAAAATATCTGTAGCTATTACTTAGAAATAAGAAAGCAAATGCCAAATATAAAACTGAAAGTTTTCTAAGTGTATTTCCAAGGTAAGGGATTAGAAACAGGAGGCAGGATGGAGTAAAGCAGGGCTGGGCAGTGTCTTTATTAAAATCCTTGTAAATGTATTACTTTGTCATTTTTTGTGATTATGAATCACGTATATCTTTTTATATAGAAGTATAATCTAAACACATACACACACACACACACACACACACACACACACACACACACACACGCCCAGCAAATATGAAACAGCAGGGAAGAGGGAGGCAGTCATGATGCCCCCTACTGGCCTTGATGAGTCCTATTACCCCATTCAGACTTGCCTGATTTCTAAACCTTTCATGTCAATGGCCAGGAAACAGCAGTCTCTGCCCTTCTGTTTTAAGTGTCATTTATTTTTCTGGAATTGAGCTTCAGGAGTTGCTTGTATATTTTTGAGATTAATCCTTTGTCTGTTTCTTCATTTGCTATTATTTTCTCCCAATCTGAGGGCTGTCTTTTCACCTTACTTATAGTTTCCTTTGTAGTGCAAAAGCTTTTAAGTTTCATTAGGTCCCATTTGTTTAGTTTTGCTTTTATTTCCAATATTCTGGGAGGTGGGTCATAGAGGATCTTGCTGTGATTTATGTCGGAGAGTGTTTTGCCTATGTTCTCCTCTAGGAGTTTTATAGTTTCTGGTCTTACATTTAGATCTTTAATCCATTTTGAGTTTATTTTTGTGTATGGTGTTAGAAAGTGTTCTAGTTTCATTCTTTTACAAGTGGTTGACCAGTTTTCCCAGCACCACTTGTTAAAGAGGTTGTCTTTTTTCCATTGTATATCCTTGCCTCCTTTGTCAAAGATAAGGTGTCCATAGGTTCGTGGATTTATCTCTGGGCTTTCTATTCTGTTCCATTGATCTATATTTCTGTCTTTGTGCCAGTACCATACTGTCTTGATGACTGTGGCTTTGTAGTAGAGTCTGAAGTCAGGCAGGTTGATTCCTCCAGTTCCATTCTTCTTTCTCAAGATTACTTTGGCTATTCGAGGTTTTTTGTTTTTCCATACAAATTGTGAAATTCTTTGTTCTAGTTCTGTGAAAAATACCATTGGTAGCTTGATAGGGATTGCATTGAATCTATAGATTGCTTTGGGTAGAATAGCCATTTTGACAATATTGATTCTTCCAATCCATGAACACGGTATGTTTCTCCATCTGTTTGTGTCCTCTTTGATTTCTTTCATCAGTGTTTTATAGTTTTCTATGTATAGGTCTTTTGTTTCTTTAGGTAGATATACTCCTAAGTATTTTATTCTTTTTGTTGCAATGGTGAATGGTATTGTTTCCTTAATTTCTCTTTCTGTTTTTCATTGTTAGTATATAGGAATGCAAGGATTTTCTGTGTGTTAATTTTATATCCTGCAACTTTACTATAATAATAGCAAATGAAGAAACAGACAAAGGATTAATCTCAAAAATATACAAGCAACTCCTGAAGCTCAATTCCAGAAAAATAAATGACCCAATTCAAAAATGGGCCAAAGAACTAAACAGACATTTCTCCAAAGAAGACATACAGATGGCTAACAAACACATGAAAAGATGCTCAACATCACTCATTATCAGAGAAATGCAAATCAAAACCACAATGAGGTACCATTACATGCCAGTCAGGATGGCTGCTATCCAAAAGTCTACAAGCAATAAATGCTGGAGAGGGTGTGGAGAAAAGGGAACCCTCTTACACTGTTGGTGGGAATGCAAACTAGTACAGCCGCTATGGAAAACAGTGTGGAGATTTCTTAAAAAACTGGAAATAGAACTGCCATATGACCCAGCAATCCCACTTCTGGGCATACACACTGAGGAAACCAGATCTGAAAGAGACACGTGCACCCCAATGTTCATCACAGCACTGTTTATAATAGCCAGGACATGGAAGCAACCTAGATGCCCATCAGCAGATGAATGGATAAGGAAGCTGTGGTACATATACACCATGGAATATTACTCAGCCATTAAAAAGAATTCATTTGAACCAGTCCTAATGAGATGGATGAAACTGGAGCCCCTTATACAGAGTGAAGTAAGCCAGAAAGATAAAGAACATTACAGCATACTAACGCATATATATGGAATTTAGAAAGATGGTAACGATAACCCTATATGCAAAACAGAAAAAGAGACACAGAAATACAGAACAGACTATTGAACTCTGTGGGAGAATGTGAGGGTGGGATATTTCAAAAGAACAGCATGTATACTATCTATGGTGAAACAGATCCCCAGCCCAGGTGGGATGCATGAGACAAGTGCTCGGGCCTGGTGCACTGGGAAGACACAGAGGAATCGGGTGGAGAGGGAGGTGAGAGGGGGAATCGGGATGGGGAATACGTGTAAATCTATGGCTGATTCATATCAATGTATGACAAAACCCACTGAAATGTTGTGAAGTAATTAGCCTCCAACTAATAAAAAATTAAAAAAAATAAAAATAAAAAAAATAAAAGAATGGGGCTGCTATGCAGACACAGAGAACAGGCTCGCAGACACAGCAGGGGAAGGAAAGGGTGGGACAACTGAAAGAGTCGTATTGAAATGTAATTACCGTCTGCCAAATAGACAGCCAGTGGGAATCTGCTGCATGATGCAGAGAGCTCAACCAGGTGCTCTGTGACAACCTAGAGGGTGGGATGGTGTGGCAGGGAGGTTCAAGAGGGAGGAAATATATATACCTGTGACTGATTCACATTGTTGACCTGCAGAAACCAACACTGTAAAGCAATTACTCTCCAATTAAAAATAAATAAAAAAAGAATGGGGCAGCCAGTGCTAGGGGGACCCTGTAGCTGTCTGCTTAGATCCCAGGTTGGCTCCATCTAATGGATCCAGAGCACAGGCCAGAGCTCCAGTGAAGCCGATCCACTGGAAGTCCCAGAGCTCTCAGATTCTTCTGAAGAAGCCAGGACAAGAGGAAACCATGAGCTCCAAGTAGGTGAACTGAGATCCAGAGAAAAGGCACCTACTCTCTTTGATTTTGTTGACATATCCACTCTCGCTGGATGGAGATACTGAAGTGTCATGGCAATGAGGTGTTTAACATCTCATTTCTTCCTCCCCCACTTACCAAAGGTGTACAGTACTTAACAAGGAGAAAACACAAACTGTCTTTTATTACCTATGAAAGGGAAAACACTGGAAGAAAGATCATAATTGAAACCATCTATTGAAGAGAGGGGGCTTTCCAGGTAGTGCTAGTGGTAAAGAACCCGCCTGCCAATGTATGAGGGATAAGAGACACAGGTTTGATCCCTGGGTCAGGAAGATCTCCTAGAGAAGGGCAAGGCAACCCACTCCAGTATTCTTACCTAGAGAATCCCATGGACAGAGGAGCTTGAGGGCTACAGTCCACCGGGTCCCAAAGAATTGACTGAAGAGAGGAAGAGATTTTAAGTATTTTCAAGAACTGAAGAATGACCTCTTTTACTGACAATCTTAATTAAAAATCCTTTTTATTTATTACAGTAATTCTCCTAATTTTCTCTACCAGACAAAAGTTTATTAGACTTTCAGTGACTAGATATATTTGAAAGCAAAAGAGGTATTAAAATGTTTTATAGATGAGAGTTTTTACTTCTTCAGAGTAAGCTTTACATGTCAGTTCAGCTCAGTCGCTCAGTCGTGTCTGACTCTTTGTGACCCCATGAACCGCAGCACGCCAGGCCTCCCAGTCCATCACCAACTCCCGGAGTCCACCCAAACCCATGTCCATTGAGTCTATGATGCCATCCAACCACCTCATCCTCTGTAATAAATCTTTTAAGTGAGGGTTATATGTCCTAAAACAATTTCCCCCCACTTAAAGTCAATGAGGATATTTATCTCCTTAAAGTATAGGGTTTCTTGGGTTTTTTGTTTTTTTGTTTTTACTAAAAACAAGATATTTTCTCAAAACATATGCCAACTATTTCTTCATTTTCTCTTAAAAGAATAACTTCCATATAAGTAAATGTTCATGTTAAAAATTATTAAGTACAAACAGCATAATAACTAAAAATAGCTCAAATCTTCTAGCTACATTTTGTCAACAGTCTTGCTCTAGCCAAGTTCCCTATTAATTGCACAATCTATATTTTGGGAAAGACAGAACTTAATTGTTTCCAAACAAAATTTTAAGTCTGCATACTGTTTCCTTCCTCTGGTTGGTTTCAGTTAAATGAATTAATCTTTTAAACGGGAGAAGGCAGAAAGGGGAACTTTTTAAAAAACTTATTCAACATGTGCATTTCATCAAGCACTTTAATTATAAAGTTGCAATGGATAACTTTTGTTGCAATCATCCTTGGAGAGATTTCAGGTTTTTTTAGAGTATTACTTTCATCTTTTGGCTTACACTTTGTACAGACAAATAGCAAACAGCAAATGTGAATTTGAAGGAAAAAATACTTAATGCTTAAGGACCTGCAAGAAAAGGAAAAAAAAAAATTCTAATACAGTTCAAGCAACATTATAGAAAAAATCTTTATCAGCACATTCAATTGCCTCTTCCCAAAGTAAAAAAAAAAGAAAAAAGAAAAAATACAAGTAACTCATTTAGAACAGTGAGTAAACATTTTCTCAGTTGATGAATGTTACTTTATGGACTTCTCAAGTACTCTTTCAAAAATCATATTTTTAACATTCAAAGCATAGCATGTATATACATGGGTAATATGAAGAAGTGTAAAATACAGTTACTACTCCCAACCTGATTAAATCTTGTTGGGAAAAATAATCCTACTGTAGGTACTTACTCTATCTCAACTGAGCTAGACTTTTCCATCCAGAAATCACCTATAAACCAGAGCAGTAACAACAGTGGTCATGTGAAGAATTAAAGGGCTAGAGCATCAAGGTAGCAGAGAGAAAAGTAATGGGAATAGATTCACACTAGATCCTGATGTGTTACCCTTAAAGGGGCCTTTAAAACGGGATCCTTAAAAGATATATCCTGACACAGGAATTTCTATAATAAAGAGTGCTAGGCTTTACATAAATTCTCCCGTACTCCTCGTAACACTTTGAGGGACATCTGCTAGTTATTCTCCGTTTACAGATGAAGAACACATAAACGAGGTCAGTAATTTTCCCAAGGTCATGTAATCCACTGACTGGCAAAGTCGGGAATTAAACCGGGGCAGTTTGGCTGCAGTGCATGTGCTTTTGACAAACACTAATAGAGTTTTTAATCTCACTTTAGTTTAATGGAATTACTTATGCATAATGGAGGCACATATTTGCACAGGGAAAAAAGTGCGTGTGTTGTTGTTGCTGTCATTATAAATGTCTTCTCTAGATGGTAAGATTTAAAATAACTTTTCCTTCTTGCTTACATGAAATTATAATAATGGTTGTATATTGCTCATGTAATAAAATACATACAAAATATTATTTCAAAAATAAAATTAAATGGTAAAAATACAAGCTGATTTAGTGAAGATGATGGGTTCTATTCTCCTGCTATTAATAAAAATAGCTGTTTGAGGGAATTTGTTTCTAGAAGAACACTCTGATAACTCCTGTGCCTACATTATCTCATTTAATCCACAGAATTTTCTTACAATGTAGATGTTGCTACTATCCTCCCTTCATGAAACAGTGAAAATGAGACCCAGAGAGTTTCTGCCCCAGGTCTCATCGCCGTAAAGTGGCAAAACTATCATCTGAAGCTAGTCTCCTGAGCTTAAACTCCTAACCAGCATAACAGCAGTCTTCTCTGTGACACAGGAGTTCCACTGCAGACAGAAGGTGCTTGCAGGCATGACGGCTAACTGGATTGGGAGACAGAGAGACGTCAAAGGAGAACTAATGTTAATCTAAAGTCAAGGCCAGACAGCTGGAGTCTTTCTCTGGATTCACATCCTAAGTAGAAAAATATAAACCATTTTGGAGGTCTCTGGATGCATTGTGGGAACAGTATCTTACTAATCTCTAGTATTTTTTAGGCATGAAACCCTTTTACAGTTAAAGTACTGTATTTTTGTGATAAATTTTAATTTTCATAAATAAAATACATTGCACGCATGCTCAGTCATGTCCGACTCTTGCAACCTCACAGACTGTAGCCCAGAAGTCTCTTCAGTCCATGGGATTTCCCAGGCAAGAACACTGGAGTGGATTGTCATACTTTCCCCTCCAGGGGGTCTTCCCAGCCAGGGATCAAATCGGCATCTCTTGCATAGGCAGGCAGATTCTTTTACCACTGAGTCACTGGGGAAGCCCCCTTGGCACATAGTAGGTGCTCCAAAAACATCTGTAGACTGAATGAGTCTAGCGTGTCCTCTGTCTGTTGCTTATTTCACCTTTTCCTCTCCATTCCAGCTCTTCCCCCATGAAGTACAGGGCTCCCGGAGGGGAGAGAGGACTGGGAACCTTCTCCCCTGTGCTGCTGGGATGGGGCCAGGCCTGTGTGAGCTAAGGACTTTCAGACCATCAAGCCTCCCCTGGTCTGACTGAGGTTCAGAGATGGAGCAGTAAGAGGACCCAGCCCCGACCCAGGTTGTGAACACATTCTAGGATCCCCTTCTAGAAGCCCACTCAGGGGCACCGAGAGATGCACAGGTGATGAACATTACCTTCTCGCCAGCGACAAACTCATGTCAACAGCTAGTGAAATACAGAGTGTGAGGTTTTTCAAAAATATTTCCATGATTTGAATTGTTCTAAATCCCAAATTAGAAATCTTTGCATATCATCCTGAAACCAAATTTAATATTTGTTTACAGTAAGACTTTATATTTAAAAGTGTCATTTAAATTACCTAAGAATTCAATAAGAATATGTTAGATTCCAAACCACCAAAGCCAAGATTTTAATGGGAACAAATTCTTTACTATTATCCCATAAGAGATAATTATGGAAGTTCATATGTGTGATCGCAAGTGGGTTTTAAATAAATTATTATGACATTAATTTATCTTGAAATCTAAGAAATGACTCCTGAGACCTGTTCATTTTGACTATATATATATATATATATATATACATACATATATAAGTTTTTATGTCTTTTAATTAACTTATGCTAAGAGATTCTGCAGATAATATTCTTCTTGGATATTGTTGGAAGGGCTGCCTAAATTGTAGGCGCAATGGCATACATAGCTATGGAATGAACATTAATATGTTTTGTTTTGCTTATAGTGATGTTTAACTAAATATCTCCTGAAGCCAACTTTTGGCAGGTGGAAAAATCTATGCAGGAACCACCATCTAGTTCTTAAAACAGGACGGAAAAGAGGCTTGAGACAATTCTTTCCAAGTGAGTGTCTTGTGAACAATCGAATACATTTCCTCCTAAGAGCATTAGGAAAAGTTTCAAAGCTTGCTTATGAAAAGAGAATCTCCCTTTCTCATGCAGAGACTTAATGTCATTAAGCTCCTCATTGCATGTTTTTATCCCTCAGTGAGTTATTAGGCTGGCTTCTTTGCCAGAACACAGGGAGAATTGTTCATTCCATCTATACTTCATTAGTTCATTCCATCTGTACTTCATAGAACACCACTAGGATACATGTCAAGCCCTAACCATACGTGCATGTTAAAAATAATTATATACTGCCTATCACCACCATAATAGTACTGTCTGATGGTCCCATTAAATTGTTACTAGGTCTTCTAGTCCCACAGAATCTATCAAGCTCTTTGCTTGCCACTGGAAGGGTCTGAAAAGCCAAGTGACATTCTCCTCTCTTTTTCCTCTCCCCACACTCAATCATCTTTCCTACATTTAGCCAAGTTCTTAATCCCTTTCACTCCTTTAGGAGAAAAGGGAAAACAGCTGTCAGAGGGAGAAAAAAAAATTTTCTTGCCTTTTCATCTCCAGGCAGATGAATCAATAAAATATGAAGACAAAAGTGCTCCATCTTCTGGCCAAATATGGATGTTCACCAGCAGATATTTCCTGTTGTATTAATAAAAGGAAGCATGATGTTGCCGGGACAAGATCCTAAAGACAGCCATTGATGAATCCTCTAATATCATGAAGAATAAAACATCCTTCTCCTTGTCTCACAAACTTGAAATAGTTTTCTTCCAATCTTCTTCTCTTATTTCCTTCACTCACAACTACTCCCCTGCTAACAGTGTGGGATCTGGCGTGGCATCAGGCGAAGCTGTCCCCTCTCTGCCCTTTCATGTCCCAGCAGAAGGTACTTAACCTTTCAAATCCTCCCCACCCTCATTGTAACATAAATTTAATAATGATTTTCACTTCTGACCAATTGTGAGCACTAAATTAAATACAATCGCATGAGACACATAGCATCCAATAAATTTGAGGTATTCTAATTATAAGTATTGCTATGACTATATATATATATATATTTGCCATTTGAATTCAATACAATTTTTTAACTCTTTACTGTGGTCAAGATGCTGAGCACAGTAGTAGAATTTTTTCCGGTGGAGACTTTGCTTTCAACAAATTAATAATCTACAAGTGACAAAGAAAAAAAAAAAAAAACCTTTAATAAGCAGGATATGGTAGGTGACAAAGAGAGCTATAAAGTGTTCCAAGACAGTGCTTCTTAAATTGTAACGTGTGTATCAATCACCTTGAGATCCTCTTAAAATGTGTATTTTGGAACCCTCCCTGGAGGTTCAATGGTTACGACTCTGCACTTCCAGTACAGTGGGCTTGGGTTTGATCCCTAGTCAGGAAACTAAGATCCTACATGCAGCATGGTGCGGCCAAAAAATAAATTAAAAATAAAATAATCTTTTAAAGTGCATATTTTGCTTCAGAAGGTCTGGGTGGGGCCTGAGAGTCTGCATTTCTAATAAGCACCAAGGTGATGCTGATGCAGCTGTGAGGTCTACCCTTTGTGTAACAAAATTCTAGGATACTCAAGGATAAAATAGACAGGGTTTGTGCTTAGCTGACATGCATTGCATATCTGTACTCATTTCTTAAAGACTGTAGACATTCTGACTGGTCATTATCTATGATAATTCTACTGTTAAACCTTTTGCTAGGTATCACTCTAGATATAAATATTACAGTCCTCCAGTACACAGCACAGATGTTACAGCTCGTTTTAAAGCAAAAGGGTCAAGAGTAAGTGGGGTTTAAGAATGGTCTTGAAAGACTACCAGAATTTTATTCAGTTCCACTTGCTTGCCTAGTATACTTCCCAAACACTGCAACTGCTGTTCATTTGGACTATAAAGTACCTTTTTATAATTTTCCTCTTTTTAAAATAGCATTCCTTTGAACTTTTGAGAACAGACAACTTCATTGGAAGAATGGTTGTTCCCACAGTCTCAAGCCTTCATTGCTGTTGTTTCTGGCTTTGCAATAAAATTAGACAACAAAAAAGTGCAGAGGCAATCCTCTGTCTTAGAAGCTAAACCTCAGCCCTTCTCAAGCTGAGGCCAGCCCATAGGTATGTTCTGGTGCCAGAAACCAACTAGTGAATTGCATACCAATTTTTAACTGGGGACTTTCACATCAACAACTAGATGCCCAGCTTGAAGACTGGGAAATCTAGCTGCCCAAGGCCCACATTTGCAGCTGGATCAGAAGAGCCAGACCACGGAAGTGGTGGGGTGGGGGGCGGGGCGGGGGGGAGTGCTGTGCCTCAAATCTCATCCTCTCTCCTTGACCCACTTCACTCTCTCCTATTACTTGGCCTATGTGAGTATTTGAGTTTGTGATTCTATCTATGTAAAGCTCAGGAGTTACATTCCTTTGAAAAAAAAAATTGTCTTAATGACATGTAACTACTATACATGGTAATTTTCAAAATACAAGGCAACTTTTTTCCTACAAAAACAAACCTTTCTATAATAATCACACAATATTAAAAGCTAGTACATTTTAGCATTTGTTGTCCCCAGTCTTTATATCTACTCATTATTTCAGGATTTTGTTTTCTTCCATTCCCTACTTTGGGACTGAAAGAAAATCTAGGTATCAAGGAGAAAAAGAATAAACAAGGAAATCAATACCCCATTTTGTAAGACATTTCTTAAGGCTATGCTAGCAAATTTATGAATCAGTAGTGGATTCATATAAATTAAAGGAACCAGAGAAAAGTGTGTTTTTTTCCCAACCTAGGTTCTCTATGTCCAGAATTTTATTACAATAAAATGTGGGTAAATCCCTTTGGTTTATTTTGCCTCACTTATACCTCATAAGACAGAGAGAGATAAAGAAAATAGCTTTGGATCATTTCGAAAACATCTTCTGGCTACTGCTAATATATATGTATTTTTAAATCAAGGCCCTAATTTATTTACTTAAAGCATACTTTATTGAAGATTTTTTATTTCTACATCTAAAGTTGAGCTATTTCAAATCCTAAAAGATGATGCTGTGAAAGTGCTGCATTCACTGTTTATAATAGCCAAGACATGGAAGCAACCTAGATGCCCATCAACAGACGGATGGATAAGGAAGCTGTGGTACATATACACCATGGAATATTACCCAGCCATTAA
Source organism: Cervus canadensis (assembly GCF_019320065.1). Classification (NCBI taxonomy): domain Eukaryota; kingdom Metazoa; phylum Chordata; class Mammalia; order Artiodactyla; family Cervidae; genus Cervus; species Cervus canadensis. The sequence goes on along the minus strand of NC_057410.1, from coordinate 33,131,561 downwards.
AAAGAATTCATTTGAATCAGTTCTAATGAGATGGATGAAACTGGAGCCCATTATACAGAGTGAAGTAAGCCAGAAAGATAAACACCAATACAATACGATATACTAACACATATATATGGAATTTAGAAAGATGGTAACAATAGCCCTATATGCAAAACAGAAAAAGAGACACAGATGTACAGAACAGACTTTTGGACTCTGTGGGAGAAGGCGAGGGTGGGATGTTTCGAGAGAACAGCATCGAAACATATATATTATCAAGGATGAAACAGATCACCAGCCTAGGCTGGATGCATGAGACAAGTGCTCGGGCCTGGTGCACTGGGAAGACCCAGAGGGATCGGGTGGAGAGGGAGGTGGGAGGGGGGATCGGATGGGGAGTGCATGTAAATCCATGGATGATTCATGTCAATGTATGACAAAACCCACTACAATACTGTAAAGTAATTAGCCTCCAACTAATAAAAACAAATGGAAAAAAAAAAGAAAGAAAGTGCTGCACTCAATATGCCAGCAAATTTGGAAAACTCAGCAGTGGCTACAGGACTGGAAAAGGTCAGTTTTCATTCCAGTCCCAAAGAAAGGCAATGCCAAAGAATGCTCAAACTACCGCACAATTGTACTCATCTCACACGCTAGTAAAGTAATGCTCAAAATTCTCCAAGCCAGGCCTCAACAATATGTGAACAGTAAACTTCCAGATGTTCAAACTGGATTTAGAAAAGGCAGAGGAAATAGGATCAAATTGCCAACATCCATTGGATCATCAAAAAAGCAAGAGAGCTCCAGAAAAACATCTACTTCTGTCTTATTGACTACACCAAAGCCTTTGACTGTGTGGAGCACAATAAACTATGGAAAATTCTGAAAGAAATGGGAATACTAGACCACCTGACGTCCTCTTGAGAAACCTATATGCAGGTCAGGAAGCAACAGTTAGAACTGGACATGGAACAACAGACTGGTTCCAAATAGGAAAAGGAGTATGTCAAGGCTGTATATTGTCACCGTGCTTATTTAACTTACATGCAGAGTACATCATGAGAAACGCTGGGCTAGAAGAAGCACAAGCTGGAATCAAGATTGCGTGAGAAATATCAATAGCCTCAGATATGCAGATGACACAAGCCTTATGGCAGAAAGTGAAGAATAACTAAAGAGCCTCTTGATGAAAGTGAAAGAGGAGAGTGAAAAGGTTGGCTTAAAACTCAACATTCAGAAAACTAAGATCATGGCATCTGGTCCCATCACTTTATGGAAAATAGATGGAGAAACAGTGGCAGACTTTATATTGGGAGGCTCAAAAATCACTGCAGATGGTGACTGCAACCATGAAATTAAAAGATGCTTGCTCCTTGCGAGAAAGTTAGGACCAACCTAGACAGCATATTAAAAAGCAGAGACGTTTGTTTGCCAACAAAGGTCTGTCTAGTCAAGGCTATGGTTTCCCAGTAGTCGTGTATGGATGTGAAAGTTGGACTATAAAGAAAGCTGAGCGCTAAAGAATTGATGCTTTTGAACTGTCGTGTTGGAGAAGACTCTTAAGAGTCACTTGGACTGCAAGGAGATCAAACCCGTCAATCCAAAAAGAAATCAGTCCTGAATGTTCACTGGAAGGACTGATGCTGAAGCTGAAACTCCAATACTTTGGCCACCTCATGCAAAGAGCTGACTCATTTGAAAAGACCCTGATGCTGGGAAAGATTGAAGGCGGTAGGAGAAGGGGACGACAGAGGATGAGATGGTTGGATGGCATCACTGACTCAATGGACATGAGTTTGAGTAAACTCCGGGAGTTGGTGATGGACAGGGAGCCCTGGCGTGCTGCAGTCAATGGTGTTGCAAAGAGTCGGACACAACTAAGCAACTGAACTGAACTGAACTGAACATCTAAAGTTAGTTAAAGCTACATTGACACCAGGAAAAAAAAGAAGCACTAACTGCCTTCTTTAAGCTACAAAAATTTTTCCAACTTTTTAAAAATTCCATTAATAGACAACCCATTCTCCAGCATAACTTTTTGACAACTGGAAAAGCTGAGAGGCTTCTAGAGGAAGACAGGGTCACTTCCCTGAATATAGCTTTGAAATGAGTACACCCTGACCACACTATTTAAACTGGGCAGCTGATGGCTAGAGGAATCTGGCTTCTTTTCAAGTTAGAAAGTAACAAAATACCTTGACCAATATCTGGCTCTCATTTCAAATCTATAGATTCACAAATCTGCTCAACACAATGCATGAGCACTGGGGTTTGGAGTCTTGGAGTCTACAGCCCTCAGAACCTGAGCAGTTCTGCGCAGCTCACTGGCAATGACCACACCCTCCCATATCTGAAGGCCAGATGGAATGAATATCACATCCCAAGGCTGTAAAGATCAAGCAGAGAGATGGAATTATCTGACACTGAAAAGGGCACCACAAACGCAAGACATCATTTGGTAAGTAAAATGTTTAAAATAGTGCATGATACACTGTAAATTCTGGACTTCCCTGGTGGCTCAGCAGTAAAGAATCTGCCCGCAATGCAGGAGACAGAGGAGATGTGGGTTTGATCCCACACCGGAAAGCTCCCCTGGAGAAGGGCATGGCAACCCACTCCAGTACTCTTGCCTGGAAAATCCCATGGACAGGGAAGCCTGGCAGGCTACAGCCCACAGGGTCGCCAAGAGTTGGACACAACTGGAGTGACTCAGCACGCACACTGTCAATTCTACGTATGTCCTGTTGGTTTAAAAAAAAAAAAAAGACCTGTGGTACTAAAGTCTAGTGTGAATTTCTGAGTAATTAGCTACACAGAATATTTCCGTGGTTGGCCTACTCCCCGCTCACTTCTTATCCCACTCTAACACTTCTGGAAACAGCTGAAGTACAAGCCAGATTTAGCCTTGCTAGTACTCTTACCAAAAAGTTTATTCAGAAAAGATGCTTAATTCATGGGATTAAATGATACATAAGCTAATTAACACATTAAATTAAAGGGATATCATATGGAAGCCGAAGCTCAGTATGCGCTTCAAAGTCTCACCACTGGGGGTCCCTGCTGCTGCGGTCCCCAGGCTCACTAATTAGTACAAAGAGGGACCTTTACCAGATTAGCATCGGCAGTGATCCTTGTTCTAGTCCCTCTGGTGCAGCAACCTGCCTCTCCCCTTCCTTCCAGCACACTCTCAGCTGAATGCTTGCCTCCTTGGACTTCTCTGACCTCCACCCACTGAGCATCTCCAGCCTTAGAAGGTGGACTTCTGTCTCCAATGTCCCCTCCTGCTCCCTAGTTGCTTGACAAGACACCCTTCTCCTTTTGATCTGACTTAGTTTACACAACATCAACATTCATGCGTGATGTTGTAGATAAACTGTCAGCTTCCAATGTGCCACCAACGTCATACACACTGCACATTGATTACATGCTTACTGTATACCAGGCACTGGTGAATACAAAGACAAACAACTTCTTGTCTGCAAGCAACTTACAACTAAGACGTTAATGTCATTTTCTCACATATTAAAAATATGTAATTTTTAAAGTGTGATTATATTTTATAGAAGCACAAAAGAAGAGTTTGTATTCTCCTCACTGACCTTTCCCCCAACTTTCTAGCCACTTCCCCTACTTTATTTTATTTATTACTTATCTCCTCAACTTACTTGATACGTTACATATCTGCATTTTTGGTTATTTATCATTCAGTTCAGTTCAGTTCAGTTGCTCAGTCGTGTCCGACACTTTGCAACCCCATGAAGCGCAGCACGCCAGGCCTCCCTGTCCATCACAAACTCCCGGAGTTTACTCAAACTCATGTCCATTGAGTCGGTGATGCCATCCAGTCATCTCATCCTCTGACATCCCCTTCTCCTCCTGCCTCAAATCCCTCCCAGCATCAGGGTCTTTTCAAATGAGTCAGCTCTTCGCATGAGGTGGGCAAAGTATTGGAGTTTCAGCTTCAGCATCAGTCATTCCAATGAACACCCAGGACTGGTCTCCTTTAGAATGGACTGGTTGGATCTCCTTGCAGTCCCAGGGACTCTCAAGAGTCTTCTCCAACACCACAGTTCAAATGCATCAATTCTTGGGTGCTCAGCTTTCTTCACAGTCCAACTCTCACATCCATACGTGACTGCTGGAAAAATCATAACCTTAACTAGACAGACCTTTGTTGGCAAAGTAATGTCTCTGCTTTTTAATATGCTATCTAGGCTGGTCATAACTTTCCTTCCAAGGAGTAAGCGTTTTTTAATTTCATGGCTGCAATCACCATCCGCAGTGATTTTGGAGCCCCCAAAAATAAAGTCTGACACTGTTTCCACTGTTTCCTCATCTATTTCCCATGAAGTGATGGGACCAGATGCCATGATCTTAGTTTTCTGAATGTTGAGTTTTAAGCCAACTTCTTCACTCTCCTCTTTCACTTTCATCAAGAGGCTTTTTAGTTCCTCTTCACTTTCTGCCATAAGGGTGGTGTCGTCTGCATATCTGAGGTTATTGATATTTCTCCCGGCAATCTTGATTCCAGCTTGTGCTTCTTCTAGCGTTTCTCATGATGTATTCTGCACGTAAGTTAAATAAGCAGGGTGACAATATACAGCCTTGAGGTACTCCTTTTCCTATTTGGAACCAGTCTGTTGTTTCATGTCCAGTTCTAACTGTTGCTTCCTGACCTGCATACAGGTTTCTCAAGAGGCAGGTCAGGTGGTCTGGTATTCCCATTTCTTTCAGAATTTTCCACAATTTATTGTGATCCATAAAGTCAAAGCCTTTGGCATAGTCAATAAAGCAGAAATAGATGTTTTTCTGGAACTCTCTTGCTTTTGCGATGATCCAGCAGATGTTGGCGGTTTGATCTCTGGTTCCTCTGCCTTTTCTAAATCCAGTTTGAACATCTGGAAGTTCATGGTTCACGTATTGCTGAAGCCTGGCTTGGAGAATTTTGAGCATTACTTTACTAGCGTGTGAGATGAGTACAATTGTGCGGTAGTTTGAGCATTCTTTGGCATTGCCTTTCTTTGGGACTGGAATGAAAACTGACCTTTTCCAGTCCTGTGACCACTGCTGAGTTTTCCAAATTTGCTGGCATATTGAGTGCAGCACTTTCACAACATCATCTTTTAGGATTTGAAATAGCTCAACTGGAATTCCATCACCTCCATTAGCTTTGTTCGTAGTGATGATTTCTAAGGCCCACTTAACTTCACATTCCAGGATGTCTGGCTCTAGGTGAGTGATCACACCATCATGATTATCTGGGTCGTGAAGATCTTTTTTGTATAGTTCTTCTGTGTATTCTTGCCACCACTTCTTAATATCTTCTGCTTCTGTTAGGTCCATATCATTTCTGTCCTTTATCAAGCCCATCTTTGCATGACATGTTCCCTTGGTATCTCTAATTTTCTTAGAGAGATCTCTAATCTTTCCCATTCTATTGTTTTCCTCTATTTCTTTGCACTGATCACTGAGGAAGGCTTTATTATCTCTCCTTGGTATTCTTTGGAACTCTGCATTCAAATGGGTACATCTTTCCTTTTCTCCTTTGCTTTTCACATCTGTTCTTTTCACAGCTATTTGTAAGGCCTCCTCAGACAGCCATTTTGCTTTTTTATTTATCACTGGCTATCGCCAACTCCCAGAATGTAAACTGCATGTGAGCAGGAACTCTATTCTTATTCACTGATGTGTCCCCAGCTCTCAGAATACCATCTGGTCCAGAGAAGGCACTGGATAAGCAGATCTTCCAGAAGTGGCATTTGAGTTGAACTTTAACCAACAAGAGGGGTTTCAATAGGTGAGAAGTGGGGGGAGGAATATTCTAGCAGGAGGAATTAGCTTGGACAGTACAGTATAACTGAGGTCACAAAGTGGCTCACAGATGGAGAAGTGAAAGAACTGGTGGAATTTAACCATTTTAAATTAACTTCATGACAGAAAATAATTTCTGTATGAACAGTATTATATTTTAGGTATTTCAGTGATATTTATGGGCCAATCTAAGTACTTTTAGTGTGATCTAGATCCCAAAGGGGTAAACAGCAAGTTAAGATATATCTGTTAATATCAAGGAGAACAGATTGAATCTAGAAAGTAGGGAAGCTGGGAAATCACTTAATGATGATATATTTTTTTAATGCTTAAATCTTTTTAAATAGTATTTGTTTAAATGGTTTTTTTTTATTGTTGATACTGCTCCACCCTTTGATTTTTCTTTTTCTTTTTTTTTTTTCTTTTTATTTATTTATTTTTATTATTAGTTGGAGGCTAATGGTTTATATCTAAATCATTCCTCTGGAATTAACTCGCTTGCAAGAAATGTTTGATGTCCCACTGTTTCTAATTGCCCTGAATAGGCTGTGATTTTTATGTCTCTATCTTTTATGTCTCTTTTCTCAAACGTAAGCCTCCCCCAGTACTACAACTGATTGAATCAGCTCCGGGATGAATATCAAAAACTGGGCCGTACCCCAGGTGATGTGGGCCCAGATTTTGTTTTGGTCCAGCTTTCAGCCATGTCTTCCCAGTCCATTTCCTGGTACAAAATTTAAAACTTGCTGTCTTAAATGTCTCTGAGGGGAGGCGTCTCTTGTCCTCACCGGGGGAGGGGGTGAATTATGGCATGCATCACAGCTGCCTCAAGTAGGGAGTTCTGTGTGTGCTGAAGAGCAGTTTATCCAAGTTCACCAGGTCTCAATTATTGAGAGGACACAGCAAAGAATTTGAAATTCACAGCCAACTAGAAATGCCCACTTGGCCTCTAAAACAATAAAAGCCCTTGGGTAAGACTATGTTGCTCCTCAGTTGCCTCAGAAAACAGATTAATATGACAATTCCAGGAACTTGGAAATGGAGCTCACCAACCAACCACCCTAGAGGATGCCAACCCACAACACTGCCTGCAACCAACCAGCTGGGTGCTGTGGGTTAGACCAACTCTGGGAACATTTTCAATGCTCACAAAGAGCCTAAGAAGACCAAATAGAAAATGTGGTTAAAAGGGTCCAGTGGCTTTTTTTTTTTTTTTCCTATCATCTTCTTGAAATAAAAACAGACTTCTTTTAATGAAAGCTAGAGAATAACTACTTCCATTCTTGCCATCCAGCAAGGTTTGGGATGAAAACAATTACTTCAGGAAAAAAAAGGATAAAAGGGCAGCACACAAACTATGGAGGCGAGAAAGGGTTAGAAGACAAAAACTCTTAAGCGCAGTCAAAACAAAAACTTGATCAAAGCACACACCTCCCAGTCTTGAAACTTAGTATAAAACTTTGTTGCAGAGAACAAAAGACTCTAGAAGAAAGAATGAAAACAAAAGAATGGCCAAAGGAGAGAGGGGGGCCAGACACTGACATTCTTCCAAGACCAGGAACTAAATTCATCCTAGAAAGAAAGGGCACAAGAGAAAGGCAACTACTAATACAAAAATGGAAATAGAAAATGACTATGACATGTTGGGCCAGGAAGCCAATATGACAATATTTTCTCATAAAGTGATATTCTATTTCATCACCATATGCTTTAGGAAAATCCAATATGTTCCTGACAGACTTCTAACATTTTTTCCCAAGATGGTTAAAGCTTTAGGGAATGTGTCAAAGATACTTTTGAATATTACACGTTGGTAATTCTCTGGTTCATGAATTTTAATAATAGCATTGCAATTCAGTTTGCCAATCACTCTCCCCAGCACTAGCTGATAAAAACATGCAACAGCAGATCCTGTTTGGTTTTGTTCCAGTATACTGTTGAATCTACAAATGGAAATTATTCATATACATATAAATATATGTAAATCTACATATATTATATATATACTTGTAACATTTTTAAGGCAAACGTATGCTAAGATGGGATGTAAACATTATTTGAAAGAATTATTTCAAAATGCTGGTTGATGATATTTTAAAATATTTTAAAATATCACTCACTGGCTATTGCAGAAAGAAGTGAACATTAACGCTTTAATCATTCAGTCATAGATACACTGCTCCAAACTAAATAACACAAATTACTAAGAGAACTAAATGGGAGATTAAAATGAGTCATTTTGTGCCGTCTGCTCTGCACACTTCTATGTGGGAGATGTTATAAGCTATTTCCCAGCCTTTTCCTCACATTCTACCTGTATTTGCATATCTCTAACCAACTGTGGATTTCCAGTAGACTACTGCATCATCACAAATGACTTACTATCCCAGGGATAGCACCCAGTAAGCTATATTATATAAACACTAAACAAGATGCCTTACCATTAATCATGATGTATTAGTGTAAAAATGAAATAATCCACTTTGCCTTTTGTCTGGCTTCCCTTTCTTCTTTTATTTTACTTCTGTCAAAGGCGAACATTATGCTTCAAGACACCTGAGTTTCAAATGTCATCCTCCTTCGTTCTTCCTTTTCCCACTTCACCTTCCCAAGGTTACCAAACTGTTAATTTTCTATTAGTTCGATCACTAATAAAGCTTTTCAATTACATGTCCACTTTCTCTTTCCACTTCCCAAAACCAGACCCTCATCTGCTATAATAAGAGTATCCGGCTTCTGGTTTGGGTTCTCTCCCATTCATTCCTTTTGTTGACAGCTCACAGAACTTTCTAAAGACGCTAGTTCAATCTTGTCACTCCTCTGCTCAAAAACAAAGGTAGCCACTCTTTACAGGATAAAGAGCAAAATTCTATTCTGTAGCCCAGGGCCAGGACAGACAGCCCAGATTCTCGCAGCTGTATCTCCCACTACTTCTCTAAAAGCAGCTCCTTGCGGCAGGTGGGTGCTCTGCCCCCCCAGGATCGCCAGGGGCTGCGTGCTGTGCCTGAGCATCTTCCCCCTCCTCCCACCTGTCTGAATCACTGTTCCCTGTTAGGCCCGGAAAGCTTCCTCAGCCACCTTTGCCCACCGTTCTCTCCACCTGGACACTCTGATGCTACTCAAAGTCTGATGTGTATCACAAGGCTGGAAGACTGCCATGTCACTGTCGAATCTGTAACTGTGTCTTTTATTTTTCCTAAATGGATGTAAGCTTCGTGGGGGTAGGAACCCTTCTATAACACTTATTGAGCACCTGCTGTGTGCAGAACCCGGCTTGAGGTACCACAGAAAGAGGAAGGTATCTTAGTCCATTCAGGCTGCTATATATAACAAACTACCACAGACTAGGTGGCTTATTTTTAAAATAGAAATTTACTTCTCACTGTCTGGAAGCTGCAAGTTAAAGATGAGGATACCAGCATGGTCGGTTCTAGTGAAAGCTTTCCAGGTTGCAGGCTGCAGACTTCTTGTTCTCTCACAGGATGGAAAGGGGCAAGGGAACTCTGAGGAGCTTCTTGTATAAGGGCTCTAGTCCCATTTGTGAGAGCTCCGTCCTCCAGATCTAACCACCTCCCAAACCCCCACCTGCAAATACCATCATCACCTTGGGAGTTCGAATGTCAATATGAATTCTGGGGGACACATTCAGAGCAAAGCAGAAGGGTTACACTGCTTTGGCACTTTATAAAAACAAATACAATATTGTGTACATCATAGCTGCCCAACGTATATTTTGAATGAATTGATTTCCATAACTGATATTTTTAAAATATGATTTTTAGAATTAAGCTTTCAAAGTTAAATCCCATAAATGTCTTTTTCATTTTACAGTAGAGAAACTATGGTAAAGAAAGCAAAAATGTCTTATGAAACCAATGTACTGGTAACAAAGTAAATAGATGTACGTGTTTCTTTTCAGTTCTGCTACTCCAACTGCCAAGGCCTTCTCACCTCTTCAAGAAAAACACTGTATCCTGGATTCAACTTTTCTTTCCACTGGTAATTAATGAATTGCTCTTCTGCCTGAGACATTTTGTAGCTTCAGTCTCCTGTCCAACAAGGCTCTGAGTCATGCTTTCTGATCTTTCATTTTCTCATATGATTCTCCTTATTTAGACCCAATCACAGGAAACCCAAATCCCATGAAACTGGAGCCAAAGTCAAATAAATCAAAATAGATGTTTTCTTACTCCCACAGTTCACATTGCCAGAAAATTCACATTAACAGATAGTTCCTGAGTTTTCCTGATAATTATAAAGATTCCCCCAAATCAGCTTGATTACACACCTCAGCTACTTTCCATTAGACAAAACAGACATATATGCAGGAAAAGTTTATCACGAAGAGATTTTTGGTGCAGTAGGGATTGATAAACCCATGCTTCATCTTCACATCATGTTATTTGGAAGATGAGAAAACGCCAAATGATAAATCTTCACACTTGTTTAGTAGAAAGAAGTGACTCAACACTTAGAAAATCAAACAGTCCAAATAAAAGGTGACTTTAAAATACATCAAATAGTATCAAAAGTGTAGAAAACAAAAAAAACAGATAGACAAAAAAGCGCTAATACATTAACAAAGGTTTCTTTCCTAGCACCTTCATTCATTTATCATACACTCCTGGAGAACTTACTAAGTGCCAGATAGTGTGTTAGGCTTTGAGTTGTGAGACCCTTGTATCAGTTCTCCAAAATTCCATAACTGCATGTGTTAATTTTATGATGAAAAATAAGCTTTCTAACTGTAACATAATTGTGATGGTTAATTTTGTGTGTCATGTTGACTGGGCCACACAGTACCCAGGTATTTGATTAAACATTATTCTGGGTGTGTCTAGAAAGGGTGCTTTATGTTCGTATACATGTAATGTATAATTTATGTAGGGAGGAAGATATCAACTTTTATCTTTAAACATAAAGCTTAAAGAAAATTTGATAATCCTTGAGACTTCATCAAGAATGTGTGTTTATTAAAGGACATTACTCAGAGAAAGAAAATGCACTGAGACTTAAAGAAGATACGTGCAATGTACATATCCGTAAAAGTACTTGTACCCAGAATATATCAAGTATACCTATAAATCTGCATGTAAAAGACAACCCAGTAAAAACTGACAAAAAAACCTGAATAAGCACTTACAAATATCAACTATAATTAAACACATCAAAAGGTGCTGAATGTTATTAGTCATCATGAATATGCAAATTAAAATTATAACCACCTACCACTATGCACACCAGAATGGCTTAAAACTTATAAAGTCTGACAATTCCAAGTGTTGGCAAGAATGTGAAGAAACTGTAATTCTCATGCAGTCTCAGTTCAGTTCAGTTCAGTCGCTCAGTCGTGTCCAACTCTTTGCGACCCCATGAATTGCAGCACGCCAGGCCTCCCTGTCCATCACAAACTCCCGGAGCTTATTCAAACTCATGCCAATTGAGTTGGTGATGCCATCCAGCCATCTCATCCTCTGCCATCCCCTTCTCCTCCTGCCCCCAATCCCTCCAAGCATCACGGTCTTTTCCAATGAGTCAACTCTTCACATTAGGTAGCCAAAGTACTGGAGTTTCAGCTTCAGCATCAGTCCTTCCAATGAACACCCAGGACTGATCTCCTTTAGGATGGACTGGTTGGATCTCCGTGCAGTCCAAGGGACTCTCAACAGTCTTCTCCAACACCACAGTTCAAAAGCATCAATTTTTTGGCACTCAGCTTTCTTCACAGTCCAGCTCTCACATCCATACATGACCACTGGAAAAACCATAGCCTTGACCAGACGGACCATTGTTGGCAAAGTAGTGTCTCTGCTTTTTAATATGCTATCTAGTTTGGTCATAACTTTCCTTCCAATGAGTAAGCGTTTTTTAATTTCATGGCTGCAATCACCATCTGCAGTGATTTTGGAGCCCAAAAAAATAAAGTCTGACACTGTTTCCACTGTCTCCCCATCTATTTCCCATGAGGTGATGGGACCAGATGCCATGATCTTAGTTTTCTGAATGTTGAGCTTTAAACCAACTTTTTCACTCTCCTCTTTCACTTTCATCAAGAGGCTTTTTAGTTCCTCTTCACTTTCTGCCATAAGGGTGGTGTCATCTGCATATCTGAGGTTATTGATATTTCTCCCAGCAATCTTGATTCCAGCTTGTGCTTCCTCCAGCCCAGCGTTTCTCATGAGGTACTCTGCATATAAGTTAAATAAGCAGGGTGACAATATACAGCCTGACATACTCCTTTTCCTATTTGGAACCAGTCTGTTGTTCCATGTCCAGTTCTAACTGTTGCTTCCTGACCTGCATACAGGTTTCTCAAGAGGCAGTTCAGGCGGTCTGGTATTCCCATCTCCTTCAGAATTTTCATGCAGTCTAGTGGTAGTTTAATGATAGCTGGTAAAAACATTTTGGAAAACTGGCATTACCTACCGAAGCTGAGCATTTATATTACCTGTGTGCCAACAACTCTATTCTCAAGCAAATGCCCAAGAAAAATGTGTTCACCAACAGACATGCATAAGAGTGTTCACAGTAGCATAATATATATAGCCAAAACTTCAAAACCATCCAACTGCTCATCAATAGTAGATTCAAAAAATAAACTACATTATTTACAGAAATGAAAAATAACAAATTACTGCTCCTAAAGACAATGACTATAAGCAACACAAACACAATGATTGAAAAAAAGTAGAAACAAGTGAGTAACAACACTAAATGATTTCATTCAGATAAGGCTTGATCAGGCGTAACTAATCTATGGTGCTGGAAGTTCCAACTGTGGTTTCCTTTGTGTGTAGGGATAGAATAGTGAGGCTTCTGGGGTGCTGGTGGTTTTCTGATTGAAGTATTGGTTACACGAGTATTTTTGTGTGGTAAAATTTCATTGAGCTATACATTTGGGATTTAAGCATTTTTCAGTATGTATGTTGTACAACGATTTAACCAAAAGTTTAGGAAGTGGCAGCACACAGTCTGCTAAAGAGCTCTCCTCCTCATACGGCATCTAAGGTTCCATAGAGACAAGGATCTGGCAAAAACCTTAATTCTCATTACTCGCCAACTATAGTGACATTCCACACATTCTTGGTGCTTTTACTAACCACCACCTTTTGGCCTGAGTTGTATTTCTCCACCCATTTCTTCCTGTCAAAATTTCTATTTTCCCTTTAAGAGTGACTAAACAATCCAGTCTTCTTTCTGAAGCATTCTTTGATTTCTTGAGGAAGCATTTTGATCACATTCTCCTGTATCATGTTCCACCGATCGTGTTCACTACATCTTCATAATTCCCAGTATACCATTTTATGGCAACTTTTTTTCCTTTAATTATTAAGTACTTGTGACATTCTGCCTTCTTATTTTAATTATTTTTATTTCCACGCTTTTCACCATTTAAGGGAAAATATTGTATCTCAATCATTTTTTATTAGCATCCTTTCCATTACGTAATCCCTTGGACCTACATATACTATTTATACTTACACACTTTTACACAAATTTACACCTTTAACCCAGTGCTATCCCGGCAACTCCAGTCCTGTGTATCCATACGCCAATTCCTTATCTCCACTAAAATTTCTAAGAGGCATCTTAAACTTCACAAGCCAATCCCCGATTCTTAACCATTCCCCTCAAACCTGTGTCTGTTCCAGTCTCTGAATGAATGGCAACTCCATCAGTTTATCAGGTCAAAAAACCTTAGAGCCATCTTTAACTCATCTCTCTCACTCAACATCCTATATCTGATCCATCAGTAAATCCTGTCAATGGTACCCTCAAAAGAGAACCCGAGGCTGAACCCTTCTGGACACTTCTACACTGGGACCCTGTTTCAACTCACCATCACCTCATGCCTGGAGCAGTGAAATGACCTCTTGCCTGTGACTTTGCTCTTCAGTCTGTTCACACCCTGGCCAGCATATCCTTTGAAAATTCTAAGTCAGGTTACAAGAGTCCTCCACTGGCAATCCTGAAATGGCTTCCCATGCACACAGGTCAAAAGTGTTACTCTACCAGAACCTTCGCTACCAAAAGCATCTCCTACGACTCCTCTCCCAGCTCCTGGTTGACGCCCTGCTTGCCCACCAAACTATTGGTCCATGGCCTTGGGCATAGCTCCGTTCTTGGGAATTCTCACTTGCCATCCCCTTGGCCAGGATTGCTCATCCTTCTTTGAGCCAAGGAGCTCGCTCCTTCACCTGCTTCAAGTCCTTCCTCAGAAACCACCTTCCCCATGAGACAATGAGAGTGTCCCTGGCCAGCCTACCTTAAACTGCAATAACACTCTCCACCCTACTCCTTTTCCTCTTTCCTTACCTAATTTTTCTCCATAGCACTTAACACTGTCTATATCTTATATATGAGCTACCAGGGAAGCCCATGAACATTCTACATGTTTACTTTTTTTTTTCTATCATCTATTTTCACCAACTAAAATATGAGCAGCACAACGTCAGATACGTCACAATGTCAAAAATATATAGCTAATGTGTTCATTGGTGTTTCCCTAGAGTACAGAATAGTGCTTGACACACAGTTGTGGTTGTTCAGTAGCTAAGTCATGTCTGACTCTTTGTGACCCCATGAACTGCAGCATGCCAGGCTTCCCTGTCCTTCACTATCTCCCAGTTCAGTTCAGTTCAGTCGCTCAGTCATGTCTGACTCTTTGCGATCCCATGGAATGCAGCACACCAGGCTTCCCTGTCCATCACCAACTCCAGGAGTTTACTCACACTCATGTCATTGAGTCGGTGATGCCATCCAACCATCTCATCCTCTGTTGTACCCTTCTCCTCCCACCTTCAAAATTTCCCAGCATCAGGGTCTTTTCCAATGAATCAGTTCTTCGCATCAGGTGGCCAAAGTACTGGATTTTCAGCTTCAGCATCAGTCCTTCCAATGAATATTCAGGACTGATTTCGTTAGGATGGACTGGATGGATCTCCTTGCAGTCCAAAGGACTCTCAAGAGACTTCTCCAACACCACAGTTCAAAAGCATCAATTCTTCTGCGCTCAGCTTTCTTTATGGCTGCAGTCACCATCTGCAGTGATTTTAGAGCCCCAAAAGATAAAGTTTTTCACTGTTTCCACTGTTTCCTGATCTATTTGCCATGAAGTGATGTGACCCAATGCCATGATCTTAGTTTTCTGAATGCTGAGTTTTAAGCCAACTTTTTCTATCTTCTCTTTTACTGTCATCAAGAGGCTCTTTAGTTCTTCTTCACTTTCTGCCATAAGGGTGGTGTCATCTGCATATCTGAGGTTATTGATATTTCTCCCAGCAATCTTGATTCCAGCTTGTGCTTCATCCAGTCCAGCATTTCTCATAATGTACTCTGCATATAAGTTAAATAAGCAAGGTGACAATATACAGCCTTGATGTACTCCTTTCCTGATTTGGAACCAGTCTCTTGTTCCATGTCCAGTTCTAACTGTTGTTTCTTGACCTGCATAACAGATTTCTCAGGAGGCAGGTCAGGTGGTCTGTTATTCCCATCTTTTTTTAAATTAATTAATTAATTTATTTTAATTGGAGGCTAATTACTTTACAATATTGCAGTGGTTTCTGCCATACATTCACATGAATGAGCCATGGGTGCACATGTGTTCCCCATCCTGAATCCCCTCTCTCCTCCCTCCCCATCCCATCCCTCTGGGTCATCGTAGTGCACCAGCCCTGAGCACCCTGTTTCATGCATCAAACTTGGACTGGCGATCTGTTTCACATATGATAATATACATGTTTCAATGCTGTTCTCTCAAATCATCCCACCCTCGCCTTCTCCCACAGAGTCCAAAAGACTGTTCTTAACATCTGTGTCTCTTTTGCTGTCTCTCATATCGTTACCATCTTTTAAATTCCATATATATGCATTAATATACTGTATTGGTGTTCTTCTTTCTGAATTACTTCACTCTGTAAAATAGGCTCCAGTTTCATCCACCTCATTAGAACTGATTCAATGAATTCTTTTTAATGGCTGAGCAATATTCCATTGTGTATATGTACCACAGCTTACTTATCCATTCGTCTGTCAGTAGACATCTAGGTTGTTTCCATGTCCTAGCTATTGTAAACAGTGCTGCGATGAACATTGGGGTGCACGTGTCTCTTTCAGATCTGGTTTCTTCGGTGTGTATGCCCAGGAGTGGGATTGCTGGGTCATATGGCAGTTCTATTTCCAGTTTTTTAAGGAATCTCCACACTGTTCTCCATAGTGGCTGTACTAGTTTGCATTTCCACCAACAGTGTAAGAGGGTTCCCTTTTCTCTGCACCCTCTCCAGCATTTATTGCTTGTAGACTTTTTGATAGCAGCCATTCTGACCAGCATGAGATGGTACCTCATTGTGGTTTTGATTTGCATTTCTCTGGTAATGAGTGATGCTGAGCATCTTTTCATGTGTTTGTTAGCCATCTGTATGTCTTCTTTGGAGAAATGTCTGTTTAGTTGTGGCCCATTTTTTGATTGGGTTGTTTATTTTTCTGGAATTGAGCTGCAGGAGCCGCTTATATATTTTTGAGATGAATTCTTTGTCATCTGCTTCATTTGCTATTATTTTCTCCCACTCTGAAGGCTGTCTTTTCACCTTGCTTATAGTTTCCTTCATTGTGCAAAAGCTTTTAAGTTTAATTAGGTCACATTTGTTTATTTTTGCTTTTATTTCCAATATTCTTGGAGGTGGGTCATAGAGGATCCTGCTGTGATTTATGTCGGAGAGTGTTTTGCCTGTGTTCTCCTCTAGGAGTTTTCTAGTTTCTGGTCTTACATTTAGATCTTTAATCCATTTTGAGTTTATTTTTGTGTATGGTGTTAGAAAGTGTTCTAGTTTCATTCTTTTACAAATGGTTGACCACTTTTCCCAGCACCACTTGTTAAAAGATTGTCTTTTCTTCATTGTATATTCCTGGTATTCCCATCTTTTTAAGAATTTTCTACAGTTTGTTGTGATCCACACAGTCAAAGGCTTTGGCGTAGTCAATAAGGCAGAAGTAGATGTTTTTCTGGAACTCTCTTGCTTTTTTGATGATCCAGTGGATGTTGGCAATTCAATCCTTGTTCCTCTGCCTTTTCTAAATCCAGTTGGAACATCTGGAAGTTCACAGTTCACATACTGTTGAAGCCTGGCTTGGAGAATCTTGAACTTTACTAGCGTGTGAGATGAGTGCAATTGTGCAATAGTTTGAGCATTCTTTGGGATTGCCTTTCTTTGGGATTAGAATGAAAACTGACCTTTTCCAGTCCTGTGGCCACTGCTGAGTTTTCCAAATTTGCTGGCACATTGAGTGCAGCACTTTCATCGCATCATCTTTTAGGATTTGAAATAGCCTCAACTGGAATTCTATCACCTCCACTAGCCTTGTTCATAGTGATGCTTCCTAAGGCCCACTTGACTTCACATTCCAGGATGCCTGGCTCTAGGTGAGCGATCACACCATCATGATTATCTGGAACATGAAGATCTTTTTTGTATAGTTCTTCTGTGTATTCTTGCTACCTCTTCTTAATATCTTCTACTTCTGTTAGGTCCATACCATACCTTTATTGAGCCCATCTTTGCATGAACTGTTCTCTTAATATCTCTAATTTTCTTGAAGAGATCTCTAGTTTTTCCCATTCTATTGTTTTCCTCTATTTCTTTGCATTGATCACTGAGGAAGGCTTTATTATCTCTCCTTGCTATTCTTTGGAACTCTGCATTCAAATGGGTATATCTTCCCTTTTCTCCTTTGCCTTTGGCTTCTCTTCCTTTCACAGGTATTTGTAAGGCCTCCTCAGACAACCATTTTGCCTTTTTGCATTTCTTTTTCTTGGGGATGGTCTTGATCACTGCCTCCTGTACAATGTCACAAACTCCATCCATAGTTCTTCAGGCACTCTATCAGATCTAATCCCTTGAATCTATTTTTCACTTCCACTGTATAATTGTAAGGGATTTGATTCAGGTCATACCTGAATGGTCTAGTGGTTTTCCCTATTTTCTTCAATTTAAGTCTCAATTTGGCAATAAGGAGCATCCCAGAGTTTACTCAAACTCATGTCCATTGAGTTGGTGATGCCGTCCAACCATCTCATCTTCTGTTGCCCCCTTCTCCTCCTGCCCTCAATCTTTCCCAGCATCAGGGTCTTTTCCAATGAGTCAGTTCTTTGCATCCGGTGGCCAAAGTATTGGAGCTTCAACTTCAGCATCAGTCATTTCAGTGAATACTCAGGGTTGATTTCCTTTAGGATTGACCGGCTTGATCTCCTTGCTATCCAAGGGACTCTCAAGAGTCTTCTCCAGCATCACAATTCAAAAGCATCAATTCTTGGTGTTCAGCCTTCCTTACGGTCATAAGCATAAAAGTACTCTATTTGCATCACACACTTAAATAGATTGCAGGTTCCCCATAGCTTTCCAACTAACATTTGTGCAGCACTTACTCCTTGCCAGGCACAGATCCTTGGACTTCCTTCCAGAAGGTCATCAGAAAGTCCAGGGTACTTTCCACTGTCTATCATGCCCAGTATCATGGTTAAGTCATTCCCCTTTATAAAATGCTATGATGTAGATTACAACAGTCACTGCTTACTCAAATTATCCAGACTGCCCAAATAATTTATATTAATCATAGACTCATACAATAGGATGATAAAGGGAATTCTAAAAACCATCCAGTTCAGTTCTATATATTTGACTGATAAGGAAACCAAAGCCAAAGAATAAACAACATGCCACATAGGTCACCCACAAAAAAAGCTGTAGTGTAGGACCATAAACCAGTCCTCACTCATCTATCCTACTGATAATACAGTAACTATTAAGCAGACATTGAGAAGCAACACATGGAGCAACTTAAAGGAACAAATCCACAGCCAGAGACTCCTGGATTGAAATGTGTGCTGCAAAATACACACCGGCATCACTTAAACTTTCAGAACCTCAATTTCTCTTCTGTAAAATGGGAATAATATCAATTCAGATTTAAATGATATAGGTGAAGGACTTTGAGTTGTGCTAAACATAGTAAGCACTCAACAAGGAGATATATGTTCATCTTTATTACGTGTTACACAGATACTATGTAGAAACCATAGTAAACACCGTGTTAGCCTCCCAGAGCTAGAAATGTTGGTTCACCAGTTCCAATGCAGAATTGTGCAATAGAGCTTCACAGACCACAAAGAACTGCCTTCACTGGCTGTCTTTGGGGTTACTATTCCAAGTTTAGAAATTGTGAAGACAGAAAACTGCTGAACCCAGTGAAATGCCAGATGTTCAAAACAGAATTGTTTTCCAGTCAATTCTGGATGGATATTGATCATTAAAACCTTTCTCAATAATATCTGCAGATGACTAAATCTAAATATTCTTAAATAGAGATAAAAATCCTGGATTTCTCTGTGTATTTCCACTCAGACTTTACCAATTATAATGCTCGGCGCTAAAGACATTTTTGCTAGTGTGTTACAACCACACAATTAGTACCCTTTTCTCCTCCCTGAAAGAGTCTACATTTCTGACACAGCCAGAGGAAACAAAGCAATTTTATTTTTAAACTACCATTGTTTTTAGTTCCTTTGTCCACAAAACCATAATGAGATACATACAGAGTATCCAATTTTAGATTTGGTGGGCTACCAGGGTATTTTCTTTCAGAAGAAAAAAATTAGAGGAAATCACTGTGCAAATAATCATGTCCCTCTGTGTACTGTGCCGCTAACCAGCAGGCAATATAAATACTTTTGTCACTCCCAAGGCTTTGTCATAGAAACCACCATAACTGAGGCGGGTCCTATAGAAACTGTGTATTCCTCAGGACCTTCCAAAATGGAAACATCTGGCTTGAATAAGTTAAAAAGGCAAGAAGAATTTACTCAAGGATGATAGGCTTAGTTTTTTAATTTTACTACAGAAATTTAGCAAAAGAGAGAAAACAAAAAATCTGAGAATTTTAAAGAAAGAGGACTCTGGCAGTAATTCAGTTCAGCTAAGTCAGAGTTCAGTTTTTCAGTAAAAATGTTGTGAAGGTGGGGAACCCCAACCAAAGCTCAAGTGTTAAGTCATTCCTGACCATTGGCTATGAATACCGCTGGTTCCATAACTTCCTGTTTTGTTTTGACTTGCAAGTACCACTGATGCACTGTCTTATTTTGCAGAAATAGGAATTTTTTAAAATATATTGCATAAGTACTTTTAAACTACTTGTAAGTACACATAACCAACACAATTCTGTAAAGCATTTATCCTTCAATTAAATAAATTAATTTTTTAAATATATATATATATATATATATATATATATATATATATAGTGTGGTGTGTATGTGTGTACGCTCAGCTGTGTCTGACTCTTCACAGCCCCATGGGCTGAAACCCATCAGGCTCCTCTGTCCATGGAATTCTCCAGGAAAGAACACTGGAGTTGATTGCCATTCCCTTCTTGAGGGGATCTTCCTGACCCAGGGATCAAACCTGCGTCTCTTGCATCTCCTGCATTGGAAGACAGATTCTTTACCACTAGCACCACCTAAGAATCCCCATACATATATATGATATATATATATAATGAAAAGATTAGAGGCTATGAATCCATTCTTCGCTGTCTTGGTTTAGGTAAATAAATAATAATAACATTCGGGGAGGAGATCATTAATCAAGAGCAATTCTCTCTTGCCTCGCTGTTGGTTAAGCTAGAAGAGTGGGTCTCTCCTCTCCTTGGACCTCTAGAATATACACAAGCTAATACATTTACTAGAGTTTTTCAAACACACATACTATCTCCATGGATCCTTATGCAAGTTCCGAGAAGGAGGAAGAAACCTGTAAGAAAGAACATTTACGGGACAGAGGCTCGGCCAGGCACAGCCCCAGGTGTTCACAGTTAGCTTCTCAGCTGCCCTTTGAAGCTGGCACCAGCAGCTCCCTGTAGACACGAAAACTGAGCAGCCATGAGATGAAGTAATTCAGTCCAGGAGTGTGGAGTGAGTGCTGGAGCTGGGCTGTCGGACTGTTTTCACTGCATACACCACCAAATTAGGACCTGCCAGATTTAGACCTTCCGCCACCACTGTCCTAGCTCTAGGAAAAACCACACTTGAAGTTTACTGTTTAAGTGCAGTGAGATAGAAATTTCAGGAGAGACAAGGAAGAAACAAGGTGAGGAGAGAAGAGGCAGGAGAGTTGGAGAGGAGATGTGGGACTAGAATCTCCGACCTTCTAATGTTGAAGGTTTTGTAAGGTGGCCAAGCTGCTCAAGAAGTCAGGGAGAAAATAAGTTCTCTCCCTGCAAAGCAATTTTTTCCAGAAAAAAAGAGCACCATGAACAGCCGTCTTTTCTCCAGAAGACTGGAGTGTTTTTCCCTCAGGTCAATGACCATCACATAACAGATCATATATTTATTTTTGTTATGGCCCCTGGCAAGCTGAGAATCACATTTACAGCTCAATTTTATTAACCCTGTTGAACCTTCCAGTCTAAATATTTATTCTATCTGTTTACCTGACCTTGCCTTGGTATATTTATATATTCTCAGATACTAATTTTTAACTATTTTGTTAGCTTGTAATTATACATACTTATCGACAAACTCAATTCCTATATAATCAATAAATTATTGCACACATTTGATCACTCTCTCTACTACTATACTGTTAGTATATATAGATCTTCTTTGACTAAGTAAATATGCTGACTTCGCGTTATGGATTTTACTGATTATATTCAAGTTATTTTCCCTGTATTCAATCAACAAATGTTTAAGGTTCTACTACACGACAGGCACTTAGTTATGTGTTAGGCTCCCAGTGGAAGCAACATACACATAGTCTCTGTTTTCAGGAAGATACTGCAATTGTCCCACTAATAACATGCAGTAAAGAGTACAAGGAAGAAGTAGACAGTTGGTAGAAGCACCCGTAATCGTAGACTTGAGCTAATTTGGTGGGTGGCCAGGATTGTCCCGGATGTGTGACATTTGAACTGAGACTTATAGGCATAACAAAGAGAGCAGAGAAGTAGAGAAAGACTGCAATTGGGAAGCACTTCAACCAAAGAAACACAGGCAAGGCTCTCAGGGGCAAAGCTGTGGCTTCCATCCGTGGCTTCCATCCAACCTGAAAGGCCAGTGTGATCAGAGCCTTAACAGCAAGAGAAGGATGTGGTCTTGAGGAGAGACAAGCCATGTTAAAGACTTTACTCTTTGTTGAAAGAATAATGACAGGATATTAAACAACTTGCTCAAAGTCACTCAGCCAGTAAATAAAGCAAATATGTGCAGCAAATATTAGTAATGTAGCTTGTAGCCAACAATCAGCATTAAGGAAAAGTCTGGAACAACCATAATCATCACATTAGTGCTTTCGCATATAGATCATTATCAAATTTGCTATGAAATCGAAAACAGAATCATGTTAAATAGTTATTGCTAAATTTACTATTACATATCCCAGTTTACAAATGAGAAAACTGATGCTCAGAGAAATTAAGTCATTTGCTTGAGATGCACTAAGAAAAGTAGCAAAACTGGGACTAGAAATCTGCACTATTGACTCAAAAATCTTGTATTCTCCCCATGAAGCATGCCCCCCATGTTGTTTATCTGGTTCTTTAAATACATTTCAAGACCAGGTCCCAAGGAGTAAATTTGTGGGTGTAAACTTTTATATAAAGCTGGCCTGAGCACCATTCTTGAGCATATAAATGACAACGGAAGAGAATACATGAAGTAGACTTTGTAAATTATCTTAATAATTTTACTCTATCTCATGTATTCTGCCTGCAGATGTAGGAGACACAGGAGATCTGGGTTCGAACCGTGGGTCAGGAAGATCCCCTGGAGTAGGAAACGGCAACCCACTCCACAATTCTTGCCCGGAAAATCCCATGGACAGAGGAGCCTGGTTGGCTATAGTCCATGGGGTTACAAAGAGTCAGACATGGCTGAACCACTGAGCACGCAATAAATAAAAAGTCATTATTTAGATTATTCATGCAAATGCATGAACAATCTTGAATTTTTACAAAAGAACAAAAACAAAACATCTTTCATCATTGAACAGCAACTTGAAATTTGTTACACTTAAGATGTTATGAAATCTAGGCAAACAGATTTACATGCTTTGATTTTAAAAAGCAATCACTTCTGGGTGGAATTGATTATTCTCGCTCCTATCCCTAACTAGAGCAAAGGAATATTTGAAGGGGATGTCAAGAAATTGATTCCTCTTTTCACATAAACAGCGTTCTTGTCCCACCCCCCAAAAAGTAGCTTCAAACAATGTCAAAAAACGTAAACAGAGTTTTATCAAAATGGCACTCAAAGATAAAGGAGAAGAAAGTCTCATGAGAATAAAGGAGCCACAGAAGAGAGAGAAGTGTCCCCTGAAAGTCACTCAGCTCCAGAGGCTGAAACGGTCTCAGCTTCTCAGCAGCAAGAGTTTCTGTACTGCCGTGAGGCGTGCTACCCCCAGCAGGGCCCCGTCATCCTCCTGTGAGTCACCTTCCTTCCCCACTCAACCCACCAGCATTTGTTGAGCATCCCTGGGCACCAGGGGATAATGGGCACGTGACCCTGGACTTGGTCTCTGTCATCTTTGACCAGCAGGGTTCACAAAGCGCTCTGTCACATCCTATTCTCTACTGTCCGTGCGTGCTGTCACGCAGTCACGTCTGCCTCTTTGCGACCCGCTGGACTGTAGCCCACCAGGCTCCTCTGTCCATGGGATTCTCCAGGCAAGAATATTGCCATTTCCTCCTCCAGGGGATCTTTCCCAACCCAGGGATTGAACCTGGGTCCCCTGTGACTCCTGCACTGCCAGGCAGACTCTTTACCACTGAGCCACCGGGAACACCCTCTCTCTCGTCCAGGGCTATCCACTTTGTCCTCTAGTCTGGGTCTTTCCCACTCACACCCCTGCTTACTAACACGTCTGCCTGGTCCTCGCTCTGGTCCCTTCACAGCTTCTCTAGACCTCTAGGCCCATGGCCTCAGTTCCTTGAGCTCTCCATAGCTGTTCTTGGTGGTAGCCCCTTCCTTCTGTAATAACTCTACTACATTCCTCTATTCATATTCAGGAGCGAAGACCTGACTGGCCTAGTGAATAACCCCCGTTTCAATTCGGACACAGCTGTTTCCACCAGGCCCCACCAGTGACTACTTGCCAGGCTGTGGATTTGCTACCCTCACTTCAGGCAGTCACTGCTCTCCCTGCAAAGCTGCAGCTGAGGGAGAGACACAGCGTGAAGAAGTAACAGGGCACAGAACACGGGGCAAAGCTCCCATCTGATGTCTGGGTTCAAGTCCCAGCAGCGCCATTCATCAGCTGGGGGACTGTGGGCATGTTAACGCCTCCTCCATCAAAGGAGGGTGACTATTAACGCCTATCTCACTGAGCTGTTGTGAGGAGTAAAAAGCACATGAAAATCAACTGAGCACTGTATTTAGGGCCTAGGAAGGGCTCCGTAAGTGTCAGCTATTACGATCCTCAGCAGGTGGCCACGAGCAGGCCAACTGCCCTTGACTGGAAACTGCAGGCCCAGAGGAGCTCATCGTTGCTGACCTGCTCATCACAAGTCTGCAATCTCTTCAACCTCAGCTATGCCTGTCAGCTCACTAACGGGCCTTTTTAAGTATGAGAGATGATTTGGGATTTTTTTTTTCCTGTCTAAATTATTTTCACGTGACAAATTTAAATTCCCAAAATTAATGTACATTATGTGAGCACCTTCTGGAACAGGCTGTCAAAAGCACCCTTCTTCATCTGAACATTCTATGAGATATTAATGGCTGAGTTTAAGGAGGTTTTCTACAGTTGTTTAGGCACTTGGGTGTGTGTGCGTGTTTTAATAAGAACTCCCACATCATTATGTGACCCATAAAGATCTAGAGGAATTATCTGCTGGCCTGGAAAATTAGCTTATCTAAGCCTGGCTCAAACAGACCAAGTCAGTCATATAAGAACTAATTAAATATTTTCATTTGAATCAACAATTGTAACTGTTATATAACAGTACAGAAATGGATATTGTCCAATGCAGGGCAATCTCTGACCCCATCTAAACTGGGCTAGCTATGAAATGGCCTGTTGAGTAGCTGAACTTGAGATGATATGCAGTCAATACATCCTTGGTGTCCAACTCCAGGGCATGCCATTCCCACTGTGTTCTAGAATACCATGACAGAACCCTTCTAAAGTCTAGACTCTCCAGAAAGTCTGCTAGGGAAGGGAAGAGAACCCAGCTCTAGGGCTGGGGGTGGTGGTTTAGTTGCTCAGTCATGTCTGACTCTTGCAGCCCCACGGACTGGAGTCCCCCCAGGCTCCTCTGTCCATGGGATTTCCCAGGCAAGAATCTGGAGCGGGTAGCCATTTTCTTCTCCAGGGGATCTTCCTGACCCAGGGATCGAACTCACGTCTTTTGTGTTGCAGGTATTCTCCTGCATTGCAGGCGTATTCTTTACCAACTGAGCCACCGGAGAAGCCCAAAAAGTTGAGGGGGGAAGACTTCCCTGGTGGTCCAGTAGTTAGGAATCTGCCTCGGAATGCGGGGGATGCAGGTTCGATCCCTGGTAGGGGAACTGAGATCCTACATGCTGCAGGGCAACGAAGCCTGTGTGCCACACCTGGGGCTGGAGGGTTTCTAATTCACCGAATGACGTTTGTCCAGAGCTTGAAGCACAGTGCTCCAACATTAACATAAAGCCTTAAGTTCACACACTGGATTATAATTCCCATTTTCAATTCTTTCAACAGTACAGGACATGAGCTCGTAAACACATATGAAGGCTCCTATTTCCCTCTTCAGCCTCATCTCACGCCAACACCCTCACCCTATCCTGGTTTAATTCAGCCCCTCTGCCTCCCTTCTGTGCCCAGCACACGCCAAGGTTTCTCCCCACTCAGGGGCTCAGTCCTATGTGAGTCTTCTCCCTTACTGTCCACCTGAGATTCCTCCTGATGTCCAACTCATTATTTCCTATGTTTCCTATGCAGCACTTACCATGATTTTAATTATTTTATTTATAAGCTTATTGGGCTATGATATCTCTGTCCCTAGACTAAAGGCTTTATGAAAGCAAGAACCATCTTTATTTTATTTACTGTTAGGGCTCCAACATTTAGCCCAATGCCTGGCCCACCAGAGGGTCTCAATAAATACTTGCTGATTAAGGACTGGAGGAAAAATCTATTTATTCCCCCGTGCCACAGGGGAATGAACAGGTGTTTTGTTCTTTAAATGGGTAAACTGTATGATAAGGAAATTATATGCTATGTGAATTGTATCTTAAAAAAACCGTTCCCAGAAAAACCAAAAACTTACAGTTAGTTTAAGCTCAGAACTTTGGCATTCTTAATACATCTATGACATGTAACTCTCTTTCATGTACAAGTAGCTCCTTAGGAACAAGGAAGAATCATGATGGGACCAAAAAAAAGGGGAATTGCTGCACACTGGTGATTAAAGCACAGACCAGTCCTTATTGGAAACTGGAGATCAACAACCCCAATTAGAGGATAACTGATAACATGTTTATCCAGCGAGTTCATCCTGCCTGCTCAGCCTTTGGTAGACCAGAGACTTGGCAAAAGCTCAAGGGGAAAGTGGACTTTGCTTCTTTTGTAATAGGATCAAAGTGATGCTTGGTTTAGGGGATGGAAGAGGGATTTTCTTCTTGTCTTCTCCCCATGAAACTTGCTCAAAAGCATTCAAATGTTTAAAATTTGATTACAGAAAAGCTTCTATTTTATTTTTGCTTGTATCTCTGTACCGTTTGAATGGGCTTCCCTGGTGGCTCAGTGGTAAAGAACCCACCTGCCAATGCAGGAGACATGGGTTCAATTCCTGGGTTGGGAAGATCCCTTGGAGAAGGAAATGACAACCTACTCCAGTATTATTGCCTGGGAAATCCCATGGACAGAGGAGCCTGGTGGACTACAATCCATGGGGTCACAAAAGAGTCAGACACAACTCAGTGACTAAGCAGCAACAACAAAAAAATCCAACTGAATCCTGGCAAACCAGTTTGTACTTACCATTTAAGCTTCTTATTCAAAGTAATCTTGTGCTGAACAGGTAAGTATATGTCTCAAGCTGGACTGTACTTGAGCCCCCTGTATGATGAGAATAACAGAATGTCCCAATTAACTTAAAATAACCCAGTTGATGGCTCAGATGATAAAGAATCTGCCTGCAACATGGGAGACCCGGATTCAATCCCTGGGTCAGAAAGATCCCCTGGAAAAAGAAATGACTACCCATTCCAGTATTCTTGCCTGGAGAATTCTATGGACAGAGGAGCCTGGCGGGCTACTGTCCATGGGGTCAGAATGAGTTGGGCATGACTGAGTGACTAACACACACACAACCCAGCTGGAGGCAGGCTTCTTAGGAAATGGCTATCCTTCCCACTTGCAGATAGAGGCACTTACGGGATTATGGGAGATCTCTTATGGACCCTTATGGTTTCCAAAAATCCTTTCTGGTCAGAGATGGGCACTGACAAATTGAACCATCAATGGCAACTAATATAATAAATTGGGTGCTAGTAACTCCTTGTTCCATCCCTCAACAGCAAAGTCCCCTGGCTTCAAGGAGTCAAGTCTTTGATGGAGACTCTTTGGCTCATTCTTGCTATGTTTCTTGCTGGGTACAGAATATAGGGGAAGGGGAAATTTCCTTCATAATACTAACAGTTTCTGAAAGATTAAGATACTACTCAGATGAGCATCTCCAGAGATCCTGTAACAGGCAAAAATAACAAGCGGTTTCAGATTTTAAAAACCTGGAACTGAATTTTAGCTCCATAAGACTATATATGATACAGGCAAGTAATTTAACCTTTGAAAAACAAAGCAAGTTTTTTAACCTTTGTTTACCTATTGTACGACGGGAAGAGGAATATCTACCACCTCATTTGGGCTATTTTATGGCTCAAGTAAAACAGAACCTATCTATCACAATACCTGGCACAAAGACAGCACCCAGCATGGTTTTTTTAATTTTTACTGGAGTCCAGTTGCTTGACAATGTTGTGTTAGTTCCTGCTGCACAACAAAGTGAATCAGTTCTTTGTATATACAGGTGCAGCTCCTCTTTTTAGATCGCCTTCCCGTGCAGGTCACCACAGAGCATGGAGTAGAGGCCCCTGTGCTGTCCACTAGGATCTTGTCACTTACCTATTTCACACACACTAGTGTATATATGTCAACTGCAATCTCCCACTTCATCCCGCCCTCTCCTCCCCCGCCCCATGGCATCTATAAGGCTGTTCTCTGCACGTGTCTCTAGTTCTGCTTTGCAAGTACGTTCATCTGTACCATTTTTCTAGATTCCACATATAAGCAGTATCACACAACATTTGTTTTCTCTTTCTGATTTATTTCCCTCTGGATGACAGTCTCTAGGTCTTAGATAGTGCTCAGTATGCTTTAGTTGTTACTGGTATTCCAACAGAAAGCTCTGTTTAGAATGATATGGTGAGTGTGTGTGCTCCATCGTGTCTGACTCTTTGTGACCCCATGGACTGTAGCCCACAAGTCTCCTCTGTCCACGGAACTTTCCAGGTAAGAATACTGGAATGAGTTGCCATTTCCTACTCCAGGGGATCTTCCCAACCCAGGGATTGAACCCATACCTCTTGTGTCTCCTGCACTGGCAGGCAGAGTCTTCACCACGGCACCACCTAGAAAGCCCCATAAAAAAAATCTCATGATGCTCAATAATTAAATTATAACCCTCTGAAAATCAGTTTCCTCATTTTTAAAATAAAAATAGTATCTATAGCAAAAGTAAGCATGAAATAAGAAAATACATGTAACTGCTTTGTAAGTTATATGGCTGCATTAACCTTATTTAATAGTTTTGGCATTGGTGTTATCAGTACCATAATACTTGAAGCAATCATAACTGTTGTCATATACATACACATGCAAAATCCACAACCAGTTCTCAATTTTCAGCCTCAGGATTAAAGATGATGAAGATACTGTGTTTTGTTTCCTAAAGAGAAAAAAAGAAACACACGAAAGAAAAGATTGTTAGGGAATGAAATGGCATGCTACTGGTTAATTTTTAAAAGGTTAAATTCAGTTAAAATTTTCAACCTCACATTTTGCAATAATGAGCAATAGAGGGAAATAAGTCTAATATATTTATGCATATGCAAGCAGAGTAACACAGCTGGATTTAGCTGTAAGAAGGATGCTGCATCCTGTTAGTTTCTCTACAGGAAAAGTAAGAGATAATATGACAAAATAAAGATAAGACCATAAAGAACAACACCATGCCTCTTGCTCTCAATAGCCTGATCCCTGGAAACAAGCACCAAAGCATCTCCATGGCAAAGAACTGACCTATTTTGGTGGCTGGAGGAAGGCGTTCTCAAACTTGAGCAGGCACCAGAATCATATGGAGGGTTTGTTAAAACACAAACTGCTGGGCCCTTATCTTTTTGATAATAGCCAACCTAACAGGTATGAAGTGGTATCTCATTATGGGTTTGATTTGCATTTCTGTGGTGATTAGTGACATTTGAGCACTTTTTCATTTACCTATTGGCCATCTGCACATCTTCTTTGGAAAAACATTTATTCAGCTTCTTTGCCTATTTTTAATTGGATCATTTGCTTATTTTGCTACTGCGTTATATGAGGTTTTTCTTTCTATGTTTGGACATTACAAGATAAGGATCTTTTGTGGTTCCATACCAGTTTAGGATAGCTTTTTTCTATTTCTATAAAAAAAAATGCTATTGAAATTTGCAGAGGAATTGCATTGACTCTGTAGATCATTTTGGGTAGTATGGACATTATCACAATATTATTTCAAATCTAAGAACACAGGACAGCTTTCCATTTATTTGTACATTCTTCAATCTCTTTCATCAGGGTCTTACACTTTTCAGTGTCCAAGGTCTTTCAGCTCCTTGGTTAGATTTATTCCAAAGTATTTTTATTGTTTTTGACTCTCCTGTAAAGGAGGTTGCTTTCTTAATATCTCTTTCAGACAGCTCTTTTTTAGGATATAGAAACACAGCTGACTGTGTTTATTTTGTATCCTACAACTTTACTGAATTCATTTACTAGTTCTAAGAGGCTTCCCTGGTGGCTCAGTCAGTGAAGAATCTGCCTGCAGTGCGGGAGACCTGGGTTCGATCCCTGGGTTGGGAAGATCCCCTGGAGAAGGGCATGGCAAACCATTCCAGTATTCTTGCCTAGAGAATCCCCATGGACAGAGGAGCCTGGCAGGCTGCAGTCCATGGGGCCGCCAAGAGTCAGACATGACTGAGCGACTAAGCACAGAACAGTTTTTTTCAGTGGCATCTTTAGGATTTTCTATATCATTTGAAAACAGATACTTTTACTTCTTCCTTTTAATTTGAGTGCCTTTTATTTCTTTTCCTTGCTTAACTGCTATGCTAAGGCTAGGACTTCTAGTACTAAGTTGAGTAGAAATGATGAGAGTGAGCATCCTTATCTTGTTCCTAATCTTAGAAGGGTTTTAACTTTCCACTAAGTTAAAGGATTTTAACTTTCTAGTGTGATGCTAGCTGTGGGCTTGTCATATATGACCTTCATTATGTTGAGAAATATTTCTTCTAAACCTAATTTGCTGAAGCTCTTAATCATTAAAGGATGTTAAATTTTGTTAAATGCTTTCTCTGCACCTGTTGAAATGATCATATACTTTTTATCCTTCATTCTGCTAATGTGATGTGTCAGATTCATTGATGTATGTATGCTGAACTTTTCTTGCATCCTAGGGATGAATTCCACTTGATCATGGTGAATGATCCTTCTAAGATACTCTTGAATCCCGTTGGCTGGAATTCTGTTGAAAATCTCTGCACCTATGTTACTCAGGGATATTGGCCTGTAATTTTCTAATAGTGTCTTTGTCTGGCTTTAGTATCTAGGAAATGCTGAATTTGGAAGCATTCCTTCTTCTCTAATTTTTAGAAGAGTCTGACAACGACTGAAATTCTTTAAATTTTTTGACAGAATTCACCTGTGAAGTCATATGGTCCCAGGCTTTTATTTCAAATGGAAGCATCTCTGTAAACAGTGAAGAGTGGGAAATAAGGGGACTGAAATGATGGTTAAGAAGTGCTGTTATTTGTGGTGACCTCTGATCTGTGAATCACTGGAAACCAGAGATTCCCCAGAACCTACTGGCTTGCTGGAGTCTCCAGTTCAAAGCACTGGTGGGTTCCCAACTGGTCCCCAAGAATCTAATTTAAGTGCAAAGAGAAGTCAGTTTGGTCTGAGAAGACACCACAATCTTTGCACTGCTACAAGTACCCTGAGAGGATGTGAAAGGACATGAGGAAGTCTTTCAGCAGAGACCTGCAAGGGGGAGCCTAGGCTTTTGTTCTTTCTGTTTGTTGAGTAATTTCATGTATTTCCAGATTCCCAGCTGTGACTGAATTCCTGGCTCATGAAAATTGCTATTATTATTGTAACTGGGCAAAGTTATTAATAATAACGATCAGCACTTATCTAGGGCTTACTATGTGGTGAGCACTTTACATGCATTATCCTAAAGTTTTATCTATTATCTACCAGCCTATAAAGCAGGAACTACTGTAATTTTGAGACTAAGCAACTGGCCTTAAATCATAAAGCCAGTAAATAACAGAGGTGGGTTTGAAACAGAGCTCAAAGCTCCTGATCTTGGTCTATATTCAGATAACTCTAGCACATGTAAAGAATGATCTCAGGTACACACCTATAAAACTTAAGTGGTGCCTAAGAACCTTTAGAAATCAAACACATTTCTATATGCATATCTTCCCACTCCTCTTGAGAAACACTGACAATTTTTTGTCACTGCTATGCTATGACAATCTACAAAATGGTACAGAGAGAAGCAAACAGAATTCCTTTTGTTCTGTCACCTTGTAAATATTTTTTGTTATTAGCTCAACAGGAATTCTTTGTCCACAGACTGTGCATTTATTTCTACCCCAGTTGCAGTATCCTCTTCCCTGCTTTGATATGAATCTTGGTCTTTCTCTTAGTTGCCTTATGTCTCTAAGCTAAGGAAACAAACATTTGAAGAACGCACATGGTCTCCATGATTAAGCACCTAAATATATTTCACAACTTAGCCTTAATTTTTAATTGTTTTTGGCTGTGTTGGGTCTTAGTTGTGACACACAGGATCTTTCACTGTGGCGCACAGGCTCCAGAAATAATGGGCTTTGTGGCTGCCACAGTGGGTTTACTTGGAGAACAAGAGCTTAGCTGCCCCATGGTATGCAGGATCCTAGTTCCCCAACCAGGGATCCAATTCACAACCCCTGCATTGGCAGACAGATTCCTAACCACTAGACCACCAGGGAAGTCTCAAGCCTTATTTAATATTTTCAACAATGTGCAAGGCAGACACTGTCCTCCAACTTCGTGCATGAGAAGGCAAGTACAGGGGTTACTGGATGTCAAGGTTAAGATCACCAAGAAAGGAGCGCCGGAGCTCTGAGTCCCTGTCCTTAGACAACAAAGCCGGGCTCTCTGGCTTTCTGCTTACTCTCCTCACTCTTTCCACAACTCCTATACTTTTAAAACACCAATTCCATAAAAACTAAATAGGAAGGGGGAGTGTAGGGTCAGGATGCAAAACATTTTTAAAATAAAAATTTAAGAACAGCCTTTCCTGGTTTCTAGACGTCTTGGTGGAGCACTTATTCCTGCCTCCCCACTGTCACTCAGCTGAGGTCTCCGGGATCCCTGCCCCTAGAATCAGCTAGTGAGCAATGATTTCCATGTGTCTGTATGTAGAACGGGATGAACCACGAAGGCCAGTCTTGCCGACAGCGGTTTGTCTGTCTATGCGGTTGGTAAGACGCGTGGCCCTGGCCCTCACGTGGGAGCTGCACAATGTAATACTGCCACCTTGTGGTTCTGTGACGCAAGCGCAGAAGCAAAGCAGGGGCTTGGAAAACCAGCGTAAAACCTCGGGGGGGCTGGCAGCAGCGGCTGAAGGCGGACTGGAGGTTTCAGAGAATACAGAAGAGACGTCCTAACTTAACACGTAAAACAGAATTCCATTTGGCCGTGAAATTATTTACTGGTCATGACCACAGGACTTGAAGGCAGACAGACCACAGTTTACACTTAGCAACTAAATGACTCCTTTGGGTCTCAGTTTCCCTGTCTGTATAATGGGAATAGTAATAACTTCTCAGGACTGTTGTAAGAATTAAATGAGACAATGTGTGCAAAGTGCTTGGCCTTGAACTTACCACATAATAAGCCCTGCTGGTTTCATGAGGCCAAGACAAGAACCGTGTTCTCTTCTCCAAAGCCTCAAAGCAGCTTTCCCTCCCCTGTCTTTTCCCAGGATCCTCCGTTTCTACTTTGCGGCTCTCTGGCTCGAGGCTTAAACATTTCATCTTTTGCTACCCTACAAGTGTGGCTTTAGGGGCATCAGATGACATTTCCAATCACACCCTAAGCCTCTAGTAGTTTTGTGACCTTGGCTTCCCTGGTGGCTCAGACGGTAAAGAGCCTGCCTGTAATGCGGGAGACCTGGGTTCAATCCCTAGGTTAGGAAGCTCCCCTGGAGGAGGGCATGGCAACCCACTCCAGTATTCTTGCCTGGAGAATCCCCATGGACAGAGGAGCCAGTTCATGGGGTCGCAAAGAGTCGGACACAACTGGGCTACTAAGCACAGCCCAGCCCAGCCAAGTCATGTAAACCTCCTAAGTCTCAGTTTCCTCATCTGTAAAATAGGGTGAATAATACCCATGTCTCCAGATGACAGAACGAACTGGAAGCAACACAGACAGAACCTCTGGCTGTCTTCCACACAGTCATTATTCCATGTGGTAGTCATTATTATTGCTGTAATTACATTTATTCATTCCAATTTTCCAATCCTTCAAGAAGCAACGAAACCTTTAAAGCTCATCTTAACAGGGAAGCCTGGCATGCTGCCGTCCATGGGGTTGCAGAGTTGGACACGACTGAACCCCTGAACTGAACTAACCATCGAAGATTCACTGGGCACTTGGAAGAGAAAGAATCAATTCAACTGGTGACTGACTATGCAGTTCAGAGAAAAAATTATTTCCCCATGATTTCATAATATACTTATTTTCTCAAGACTAAAATGCAATTTTTCACATTGTGATGTTTCTGATATTGAAGTACATTTTTTTTAATCAACATGTACTTGTATGTTTGTTTCTTCTCTCCAGTCCCAGCTCCCTCCAGAAAAAAAGATGTTACTAAATTGGGGTATATCTGATACTTGACAGTATCATAAGACTAAGGAACATAAGTGGATTCTACTAGTATCCTCCCCAGTGATTTATGGTGATACCCTGAATATTCCTAGCCATAAGAACATGAATTTCCAAAACCACAGTCTTGTAGGTGGAATAATCATCATGAGGACCCACCCAAGGGTCTGACCCACCTGGTTACATGACAGCTGCCTTCCTTTGCAACACAGGAGATTGGAGCTGTTGTATTTCCCATTTTTTCATGTCCCAGAAACAAATGACAAGCCCTGAGTCCTGTAAATGCAAGTGGGAGTCAGCTTTCTTTCCTGAATATGCACACATTTAATCACTCCCGGGATAACCTGAGCAAGCAGCTCCGATGCTGAGCACTGAAACTGCTCAACCTTGGGTCAGGTAGAAAGCCGCACTCTCAAAGCCACAGAAATACAGCTGGGATCACTGCCTTGGTTTCTAATGAATGGAGACTTGTTGCATAATTGAAAACAAGCCTAACATGCTTCATTCATTATCGTCAGAAGTAAGAAAAAAAAAATGGAGAAAAAGTCCTGGTGCCGACACTTTAAAACGTCCCTCTGGTCCATTCGCCTGCAGAAAAACTAGCCAGTCAACCCCAGCCACTCCAAGTCTTGGCAGTGCCTTCTCTGGTCCACCCCCTTGGTGCAGCAGATAAAATGATCTTTGTAGCTGCCTCTTTAGAAAGGTAACTTCAGTGCAGAGGAATAACTAATAGGATGGAGGAATAACGAACCATTTCACTCTGACCTAAAGAGGCAGTTTCCGCCGCAGGCTGCAGAGGGGAGGTCAGCCAACCAGTACCTCTGCTAATTCTTCCAAAGAAAAACAAAGTGAATGTGGACACCGTGGGGGCCCCAGAGAGTGTGCCGGCAGCGAGGCTAATACCTGCAACTCTGATACCTGAAAAACTGACAACTTACTCCTTCTTTTCTCCTCCCAGTGCATTTCTCCTGATGTTCATTCTTACAGTCATTGCCCAGGACACCTCAAAGGGACAGGCACCTATTAGGG
Organism: Cervus canadensis; assembly: GCF_019320065.1. NCBI lineage: Eukaryota > Metazoa > Chordata > Mammalia > Artiodactyla > Cervidae > Cervus > Cervus canadensis. The sequence goes on along the minus strand of NC_057410.1, from coordinate 33,096,513 downwards.
CATAGGAGGGAGCCATCAGATTGCCATCAGCTGCCATCTTTACCTGAGCTAAATGCAAACTGACACCAATACAACACAGATTCTGGGCCCAAGTCCCCTTCTCCAGATAAGCCATTGAAAAGCAATTACGGTGAGTGATCACAGTTGAACTGTTATGTCCGGCTACTGCTGCTCCTGTCTTGTTTGTATCAAAATGAAAAACTGAAGAGGGCTTGGTTTAAACTGAATAAAGATCTTTCTGAAATGCTATGGCTGGGCTGCTGTCAAATCAACTTCTGGATCTGCAAAAAGAGATCCATGTATCTCCACGGCTAAAGTCAATCTCCACAGAAAGAAAGCTTATAAAAGAGCTGGTCTAAAAAAATGCCCTTGCATACTGGGCAATTCAAACAGGAAGACCAAAAAGATCTTAAACCTAACCCAGTGAAAACTCTCTAGCTGAGGAGTACTAAAGGATCATGTTAGGCTTAACAGAGATGAAAATACAGTAAGTCGTTTATCTTCCAGGAACTAACCTCTCTTCCTGAAGAAGAGATTCTCACATCTTTCAGCTCCATTTCGCTCCCTAAGAGCATCAAGGAGTAAGTCAACTTATGACATTCTGTATGTCATTTAATTCTTTATTCAACAAATATTTCTGGAGGGTCTACCGGAGGCTAAGCATTCTACAACAGTGAAGAAATAAACCCAATTCCAGTCTTCTTTACAATCTGTGGGAGCCAACCGCCCCTCCAACCATGACAGGCAGCACTAAGGTACACTGGAAGGAGCACTGGACTCAGAGTCGAGAACAATGAGGTCAAGTCTGGGCTCTGCCATTGACCTTGAACATGACTGTCTCCTGAAGCCTTAGTAAGATGAGGAATGTTTGTGAGTTGCCACTTAGTTCACTTTCTGCTTGTGTTCCTCAAAGCTTAGAACATCTTGAAGGCAGGATAGAAGTTCACAGAACCAGGCTGGCCACAGACCTTCAACCCTCTACTTCAGCTTCAGAAATTCTGTTTGCTTCTGTTTTAGTACATCGGATTTCAGAGTAAGATCTCAATTGAAAGAAAAAAAAAAGTTGACAGCTAAAATAAAGTTTGAAAACTACATCCTTAAATGATTGTAAAGTTCATTCCAAAGTTCTGTGGTTTGTTTTCCCAAATTTCACTGCTTCTGCCTCTTGGAGGATACATCGGTTTCTCAACTCTGGCAGATAAATTACAAGGGGAAAGGTCTCTGAGAAAAGTTCCTCTCCTGGTAAAATGGTCTTTTTAGGAATATTATCCTACCGTGACTTCATATGGCTTCTCTATCGCTCCTCTTATTCCCAGATTTCCTCTTCTCATCCTGCACTTACAAGGTCACTGATACAAGGTCATCACTGGTATGAATATCTCATTTCCTCTCTCTGTTACTGTAGTTGACTTATTTTTCCTGCATAAAACACTCTTTCCTATTTTAGCCACCATTATAGGCTACTTGCTCTCCTTGGAGAAGGTTTTTGGTTTTGCTTGGTTGTTTATATTCTACCTAGTTCTCAAAAAAGATATAAAGTGATTTATAGGAATGCATAAAATACAAGACTTAATGACATCATTAAATGATATCAAAATCAAAGTTATATATACACACATTTTAAAAATTAAAAAGTCCAACCAGAATTTTTTTATCAGCTCCACTTTCCAGAGACAAATGCTTTAAATCACTTTGCTATTTCTTTTTAATCCTGGAAATCATTTTTCATATTCCTTAACAATATGCTGATATTAGGGCTTCCCTGGTGACTCAGACGGTAAAGAATCTCCTGCAATGCAGAAGACCTATGGTTCGATCCCTGGGTCAGGAAGACTCCCCTGGAGGAGATGGCTACCCACTCCAGGATTCTTGCCTAGAGAATTCCACGGCCAGTGGAGCCTGGGGCGACAGTCCACAGGGTCACAGAGTCAGACACAACTAACTGCCTAACATTTTCACTTCACTTTGATGCTGCTATTGCTATTCTTTTTTCAAGTTTTATTGAGAAATAATGGACATACAGTACTGCATAAGTTTAAGATGTGCAGCAAGATGCTTTGACTTACATATATTATGTATGAAATGCTTATCACAACAGATTTGATTGACATCCATCATGGCATATAAATATAATAAAAAGAGAGCTATCTCTTGCTCTTTCCATTTTTATACCTGATTTATTGATTTCTGCTACTAGCGATAAGGAGCTAACACTCACCATCCCCATCCTCCCTCTATTTTAGGTAAATCAATATATGCTTTCTACTACAATGATTATATAAAGGTTTTTCCTGGAAAGGCGAAGCAGTTTGTTAAGCATGAAGCTTAAATGGGAACCTCAAAGTGGAAAAACAAAGACTAAGGAATAAAAGGAGATAGCAGTAAGATTAAAATGCACTCTGTAACGTGGGTATTTCTCTGGTGCCATGAACAAACCACCGCTTAGATCACTCTCAAAGTATAAGATGCATAAAAGTCACCTGAGATCTTGTTAAAACGCAGATTCTGATTCTGAGGTCTGAATCGTGTTTTTGCGTTTCTGGCAAGCTCCCTGGGGATGCCAACACTGCTGTCCCATGAACTTTCAACTGATGACTTCCAACTCTTTCTCCGGAGAGCCCTGGCTCTTCTCAACGACCTCATCTTATTCCATTTCTTTCTCTACACTGTCAGGCAACGTGGTATTAACCATAAGTTATTCACACAGCAAAATAAGGGAGGAACAAGTATCCTGTGTCTGTTTTGCAGATAAGAAACCCTGTGGCAGGTCAGAAGCTCACAGAGGGTTGAATGGCAGGATCCTCTAATGTAGAAAGAGTCGCTCCATCTCTGCCTTTCTCCCTTAATAGACTCAGGTGATGTTTAAGAACATCTAGCTTGAGTCTGATGAGAGTCTAAGGTGGTAAGATAAGCAAAGGACCAAGCACACCTCCTATCCTTTCCCTTGTGTCTGCTTCTTCTCATTTCTCAAAGGTGCTCTTACTTTACTCACATCCGACTAGGCTCCAAAATCACTGCAGATGGTGACTGCAGCGATGAAATTCAAAGATGCTTTGCTCCTTGGAAGGAAAGCTATGACAAACATAGACAGTGTATTAAAAAGCAGAGACATCACTTTGTCAACAAAGATCCTTATAGTCAAAGTTAAGGCTTTTCCAGTTGTCATGTACGGATGTGAGAGTTAAACCATAAAGAAGGCTGACAGCTGAAGAACTGATGCTTTCAAACTGTGGGTGTTGGAGAAGACTCTTCAAATGTTCTTTGAACTGCAAGGAGATCAAACCAGTCAATCCTACAGAAAATCAACCCTGAATATTCATTGGAAGGACTGATGTTGAAGCTGAAGTTCCAGTGCTTTGGCCACCTGATGTAAAGAGGCAACTCAGAGGAAAAGACCCTGATGCTGGAAAATATTTAGGGCAAAAGGAGAATGGGGTGGCAGAGGATGAAATGGTTAGATAGCATCACTGACTCAATGATCATGAATCTGAAAATACTCTGGGAGACAGTGAAGGAAAGAAGAACCTGGCCTACTGCAGTCCATGGGGTCGCAGAGACTGAGCATCTAAACAGCAACAGCAGCAAACCGAGACTCCCAGCAATCTGGAGACACAGGCTGATGGGAAAGACGCCAAGGGAAGCTCTCCTCTGCTCTTCTGTGGCTGTCCTCTGTAGCAGAAGGCGCTTCCTTTCGATATTCCCAGGAAGTGGTGCCTGTCATTTTTTCTTATGAGGCTAATGACCAGTGGTATGTTATAAATGTTTAACGATTGACTGTTCATTAACTTGGGTGTAAATACTCCCACCTTGGCCAATCCTAAGCTAACAATGTGACTTTTCTGGACGTGGAATTAGAAAGGGATAAATACAGTTGGCTCTCACCAGCTGGTACAAACTGGCTCCAGCGCGTTACAAGTAAAATCTCTAAGGTTAATGCCAGACAACTAAAGTTGTATATTCAGTAAAGATTTATAGCTGTTTTATCAACCTTCTCATCATCTCCCTTTCCTACCAAATTAAACTGACCTGGCAAAGTCTTTAACAATTGATAATTTATCTTTATTACAAATTATTCGACAGAAATGTTCTCACTACATAAATTAGGCCCTTGGTCTACAGATAGCTTCTATAAATAACTTTCTTTGTCTCCTACTGAATTACTGCTTTGATCCAGAGAATTCCCTTCCTGATGGTTCCCATGCATTTGGTAACCCTCTAGATAGAGAAAAAAATCTGCTACTCATATGCTAAAATTAAAATTATTAAAAATCTTTTATTACACTCTGGTTATATAGCTTAAGAAATTTTTTCAAACACTGCAAATCTGTGTTTGAAATAAATGTATCCATTCACTGTACTTACTATATGAAGAAAACAAGACAAAATTTTTATATAGGAACAAAAATATGTTATGGCTCCTAATCCAGTGTTTCTCAAAATTAAACAAGTGATCAATTTCTCCTAGTTCAAGAAGAGTTAGTTTGCACTTAAAATATAAACTTAGGTATACTTGAAAGTGTAAATATACCTCAGTTATATAAGTCAAGGCTATGGTTTTTCCAGTAGTCACATATGGATGTGAGTTGGACTATAAACAAAGCTGAGAATAGAAGAATTGATGCTTTTGAACTGTGGTGTTGGAGAAGATTCTTGAGAGTCCCTTGGACTGCAAGGAGATCCAACCAGTCCATCCTAAAGGAGATCAGTCCTGGGTGTTCATTGGAAGGACTGATGTTGAAGCTGAAACTCCAGCACTTTGGCTACCTGATGCGAAGAGCTGACTCATTTTAAAAGACCCTGATGCTGGGAAAGATTGAGGGCAGGAGGAGAAGGGGACGACAGAGGATGAGATGGTTGGATGGTATCACTGACTCAATGGACATGGGTTTGGGTGAACTCCGGGAGTTGGTGATGGACAAGGAGGCCTGGCGTGCTGCGGTTCATGGGATCGCAAAGCATCGGACAAGACTGAGCGATTGAACTGAACTGAACTGATATATATATATACACACACACACACACATAATATATGTATAAACTTTAGGAAATAAGTATTCTTTGAGGGCTTTTAAGGGTTACAGAAGTTCAAATCTATTTGCCTGGGAAGAAATGGAAGGTGACTGTAAGCGGGTTCTTCTTATATAGTCATGTCCTTTGTAACCTGACTTTGCAACATCTCACGTTACAAGATGAGATTTACTTTCCTACCTCCTGAGTGTGAGCTGCCCTTCTGACCTCTTAGGCCAGTTAGACTGTGACAGGGCAGCACGCTCACCACAAGCAGAGGCTGCAAGCAGCTACGGAGTTCCCGCGCACTGGGTAGGGAAACCCAGCACCACGTGAACAAACCTAGGTTAGCCTCCTGGGGGTGAGAGGCCGCACAGAGCAAAGATGAGCCCCTGACCCCCTCCCAGCCAGCCTCTCCCTGACTCCCACCAAATCACACTTGAACCCAGCTCAAATTGCCAAACCACAGAATCCTGTGCAAAATAAAAGACTGTTTACTTAAACCTCCAAGTTGTGCAGCCGTTCAGCAGCTAAATGTAACTGTTACACTCACTTTTAGATTAGAGAACACTCAAAAGATGCAACAATTTTGTGCAATGTGTGGTTGAAATGTTGATGAAATTGTGGTCAATGCTGACTGGCATGAAACCAGTTGTAAAAGGAATGCTAAGATAATTGAGGAAATTTTAAATGGAATTAGATCTTATTGAGGTGTCACTGCCAATTTTGTGAGATGTAATAAAGGCACCAACCGTGCTTAGGTTTGGGACATAAATGTATATTTCTATATTGTAACATATTCATACACATATATGTAATACATGTGTACATATACACACATGCATGTGCATATGTGCCCAGAAACATTTCCAAAACTTGGAATTTGCTTTAACATACTTTAGCAATGGAGAAAAAAAAAGGAAAAGCTAGGAAACAGGAGATAGAATAGGCTTAATGTTATGGTGATGTCTGAAGGTTGGTAATGGCTGCATATCAGTTTATCATGTGATTCTCTGTACTTGTATGTATGTTGGAACTTTTCCAAAATAATTTTTTAACATTCTTCACCTGGGAAGAAGTTATTAAGATTACTTCTGGGATTTTTTTTCAACTATCTGAAAAGAAAGCAATCACAAAATAGAAAGACTGTGTAATACGATCACTGGCCTGATTATCTGCTCAAATAACCAGTAAATTTCACCATGCCACTGTGGAAGCAGAGGAATCAAGTAATGGAAGTGAAGATTAGATTAGCTCAACCGTCACGGTAAAAGTCAAACCTGAGAAAGCAAGTAAGTTTACAAATGTAAGCCCCAAATACACTTAATGAAAATTACAAAGTGAACAGGGCAAGGACAAGGAACCTGGGGACTCTGAGTTTAAGCCCAGTACTTTTCCACTGCAAAACTACCACTCCTCTGCTTTCATTGCATTCAAGTGGCCAAGTGTTGTTATCAGGACCCTTGCCAGTGTTACAGGTGACAAGACATAACCTAAATTAGCTTAAGAAATGAAAGGTTAATTTCTAAATGGATTAGTGAAGGTATTAATCACTGGGTACTTTCAAAGTTAAACCCTCAAATCTCAGTGTCTTAAAACAAAGGACATTTGGGTTTCTCCATGGTGGCAAAACTACAATCATGGCATCTGGTCCCATCACTTCATGGGAAATAGATGGGGAAACAGTGGAAACAGTGTCCGACTTTATTTTTTTGGCTCCAAAATCACTGCAGATGGTGATTGCAGCCATGAAATTAAAAGACGCTTACTCCTTGGAAGGAAAGTTATGACCAACCTAGATAGCATATTAAAAAGCAGAGACATTACTTTGTCAACAAAGGTCTGTCTGGTCAAGGCTATGGTTTTTCCAGCGGTCATGTATGGATATGAGAGCTGGACTATAAAGAAAGCTGAGCGCAAAAAATTGATGCTTTTGAACTGTGGTGTTGGAGAAGACTATTGAGAGTCCCTTGGACTGCAAGATCAAACCAGTCCATCCTAAAGGAGATCAGTCCTGGGTGTTCATTGGAAGGACTGATGCTGAAGCTGAAACTCCAGCACTTTGGCCACCTCATGCGAAGAGATGACCCATTGGAAAAGACCGTGATGCTGGGAGGGATTGGGGGCAGGAGGAGAAGGGGACGACAGAGGATGAGATGGTTGGATGGCATCACCGACTCGATGGACAAGGGTTTGAGTAAACTTCGGGAGTTGGTGATGGACAGGGAGGCCTGGCGTGCTGCGATTCACAGGGTCACAAAGAGTCGGACACGACTGAGCGACTGAACTGAACTGAACTGATCCTAGTCATACGGCCACAGGATCCACCCTTCTCCAAGACTTCAGCCTCTTGCCCAGTGGGTAGGGAAAAGAAACAAAAGATCCCTTGTGGGATGTGTTAATGGGTTAAGCCTGGAAATAGGTTATCTGTGTGCCAGCTACATTTGGAGAGAACTCAAATCCATATCTAAGTGCGAAAGAGGCGGGGAACTATAACCTAGCTGTGTGCACTGGCAGAGGTGGAAATGGGTATTGATAGACACAGTGCAATACCTGCACAATTAGCTTTTATGCCAGGGAAGGCTGAAGCGGCATGTCAGGCACAGTGGGGGACAGGGGTCCACCCTGATGTGAGATCTCTACCACACTCTCTACTTGTCTCTACCATGTCCCATCTCAGCTCTGCCTCAGATGCTGGCATCTTTTCTGTTTACGACAGGATGTTCAGGCATCATACCGTTTGGAAATGTAGCTAGAGTATATGATGTAGATACTGACTTCTCCTGAACATCCCAATATTCAGTTTCAGCCATTCACTGAAACATCATGGTTGCAAAAATTGCTTTATACTGGGGCTCCCCTGGTAGCTCAACTGGTGAAGAATCAGCCTGCAGTGCAGAAGACTCCAGTTCAATTTCTGGGTCAGGAAAATCCCCTGGAGAAGGGACAGGCTACTCATTCCAGTATTCACGGACTTCCCTGGTGGCTCAGATGGTAAAGAAATTCGCCTGCAATGCAGGAGACCTGCATTTGATCACTAGGTTGGAGAGATCCCCTGGAGAAAGGCATGGCAACCCACTCCAGTATTCTTGCCTGGAGAATTCCATGGACAGAGGAGCCTGGCAGGCTACAGTCCGTGGGGCAACAAAGAGTCGGACACAACTAAGCACACAGTTTATACTGACATTTAGCAAAAGCCAGAATAACCTAGTTCCTCCCTCTTACCACTCAGTTTTGCCAGCAGGAAGGACATGCAAAGAAACACAGAAAAAATAAGCCAAGGTAGAGTGGTCTATGCTTGAATTACCAGTAAAGTGCTTCAAGAATCCAGAAGAGAGTGGATACATGGCCCCAGAGTTGGGAAGAACTTCGCAGAGAAGCGGTTTCACTTTTCTCTGCTGAAGGAAGGGGATTTCAGGAAAAGGAATCACTACATTTGGAAGGACAGGTCTGAGAGTACACGCATTTGAAGGAAAAAAATCAATGCAGTCGGAACACAAAGATCAGGGGGTTAGTGGGCACCAACAAGATATAAGGAAATCTAAATACATGAGGTCTTAGCTACCAAGCCCAAGATTTTTGTATGTGTTTTCACAATATTCTCTCTATGACCAAACTCTAGCCAGCTCTTCTGAAGCTTCTTCTCAGGACTAGCTTCCAACTCCGGCCTATAAAAGACCTGAACAAACACCAACTAATTTCTAACAACTCAAGTCTGGATCCCGAGGATGACCCTGAAATAAAGAGAAAGTGTTGTCGCTACACTGTGTCCAACTCTTTGAGACCCCATGGACTGCAGTTGCCAGGCTCCTCTGTCCATAGAATTCTCCATGCAAGAATACTGGAGTGGGTTGCCATTTCCTCCTCCAGGGGATCTTCCTGACCCAAGAAGCGAACTCAAGTCTCTTGCACTGCAGGCAGATTCTTTATCATCTGAGCCAGCAGGGATAACCCTGGTTCCCCTTAAAATGCCTGCCTGAGGAGACTCCAGACTGCCAGGAGAATTTCCCATTTGTTCTAACCAACACCTGAAGATAAGGCCCCTGACTCCAAGCCTCTGTGGGAAGGCAGGAGCTTTTGATAAGCGCCAGCTGGCAAACCCAGATGGGTTTCACATGGACCAACCTTGACTTCTCACGTATTATGACTTTTTACTTCCCTGACTCTACCGAGTCTCTGCTCACCCCTTATCCATGCATTCTTCCTTTAAAATGTCCCCCATTGATTTGTTGCTTCAAAAAGAGATATAATCCATTTAACCATATTTTCACAGGTTTAAGCTATAGGGGAGGGGAGGGAAAGCACCAGAGGAAAGGTCTCTGGGAAGAGATCTGGGTATCAGAGATTTTCAAAGCAATTATAGAACACAAGGTTTGAATGAAAACAGCAGAAGTTACACCATATAAAGTTTGATTGCTAAATAGTACATATGGCATTTCCAAGTGAAAACCAGGGTCATAAACCAAAGTCAACAACTTTGATCCTACTAAATCTTCTCAGTTTGAAGAGCTGAACACACACACACACAACACTGTACTCTTCTGAAAAATGTGCATTTCCTTTTTGCATTTAAAATTCAGATTAAAAACTAGAGGAGTTAATCAAGAAAGTTATGCTGCTGCCTGTAGTAGCTTTAGTTTGTAAAGTTTTAACTGGAAACAAATCAGAAGACTAAATATTTCAATAGAGAATTTCTAAATGGCATTACCCGGAATAATGCACAAGAACTGGCCAGGGATGTTTTAGGAGACTCATGGCAAGGTTTTAGAAAAATAAGAGCAGAGACTGAATATCTACCACAAATGCTGGGAACCAGAGTTGAAAAGAACAACACCTTCATCCTTAAAATCCTTTGGATAAAGGACATAAAATATCTCCTATTCCCCCCAAGTCAACTTAATATTACAGAATAGAGTAAAGCAAAGCTGGAGAGAAACCAGAATACTTCTTTAAGGTTATTCAGAAAAAGTCATTATGTCCTTATTCTGAATAGAGAACAGTTAAGACACTGTTAATAAGTACAGAGTATTATACTTACACCATTAACAGATTTCACTTAGTTACCAACACCAGGGACTTCCCTGGTGACTCAGATGGTAAAGAATCTGCCTGCAATGCAGGAGACCTGGGTTTGATCCCTGGGTTGGGAAGATCCCCTGGAGAAGAAATGGCAACCCACTCCAACATTCTTGCCTGGAGAATTCCATGGACAGAGGAGCCTGGTGGGCTACAGTTCGTGGGGCCTCAAAGAATTGGACACAACTGAGCAGCTAACATACACACACCAACACCAAATATTAAATGCTGAAAACACAGTAGCACAATTCCCATCCTGGGGAGCTCCCCACCCCAGGCAGCCAACACTGCATCCTTCACAGAAGATGAGGAGGGGAGAAGCAAACGTTTTTCCTGCCAGCTTTGAAACGTGACCCTACCCACCAGGCAAAACCCAAGGACAGAGCTGCGCTGGGAGCTACAGGGCAAGAGTGAAAGGCAGGGTGGTCCCAGGAAAGCACTGGACTTGCCCTCCTGGGACAAAGGGGACGGCCTGTCTCTGCCACCCACTGTCTACGGGACACAGAGCAAGTCTTCGAAACCCCTCTGCATCTCTAAATGGAGGATCCTTAAAGTCCGTCTTTACTCGCTCTTTAGCTTTATATGCATGTACAAGGATGAAATGAGATAATCAATGGAAACACATTTTATAAAATAGGAAGAACAGCACAGAAGCAGAATGGATCCTTCAGTCGCTGCTGTTCTAGTGCTATGCATAATATGACCAAGCTTGGAGACAGGCTGAGGGCATGACATTGAAGCAACTTAACATCTACCACCTGAATCCTTCATAAGCTCCAGAATTAGACAGGTTATACTCTCAATGGGGTGGGCTTATTCAACTTACAAGATATATATCACCAGGAGATCATTTTAGGATTTCACTTTTTTTCTTTCACAAATGAGTTCCTTTTAAGTAATACTGGCTCAAGATCTCTATCATACAAAACACAGGCCTATGACTGTAACCTACTGAATTAAGAGAAAAGTTAAAAGAATCTGTATTTTCAGTACCCCCTCTACCAAGAAGGAAAGGCATGCAGTGAAAAGAGCAAGGCATTTGGATTCACACTTGGTTTAAATTCATACTGGCCACTTGCTAACTGTGCACCCTTACTACAGTGACATTCTCTCTAGACCTCAGTTTTCCCATCTGTAAAATGGGGAACATAGGGAAATAGTACTCATCTTGCCAAACTGTTACAGTACTTAAGGCAAGAGGTAAAATTACTTCTCTAATCACCTAATACATCCATATTGACCCTGAGTCTGCAGAGATTTCTAGTTTGGGCCATAATGTCAGTTTTCTCTTCCAACTGGGAAATCTTAATAGTTCCTTGTTATGTTGACCAATTTTTTATTCTGTATATGTTGTATTGCACATGAGAATGTATTGAGAATGAACAAATCTTATGAAAATATATCTTGGAAATTAGCATATTGTGTAAGTTTTGATTATCCAACTCTGTTAGCAGTGAAAAATCAACAAAAGAACTCATGAAATTTTATTGAGACTGATCTAGGAGATAAATACATCTGACAACTCATAGAATACCAGGAATCCCTATACTTTTATTAATCGAAACGTAATGTCTAAATAACATGACATTCAATTCCTTCACCTTCCATCTAAATTTGCATACATCATATCCTACAGAACTAATGGGATTTTAATAGTATTTTTTAAGCTGTCACCTTTACAGTTGCAAAAATAGGCTTCTTCATTTGGTTTTCATTATAGTACATGAAAAGGGCACATGGGAAGTGGACTCAATAAAGATTTGTTACACCAAACAAGTTTTGTCTCAATACTAGCTAGGAGACAAAATCATTGGAACAATATAGACATTTGCAAAACCTCTTTAGTTTCTGTTGATTAGGCACTTGCAGAGGTGCTAAGGGGAGAGGGCAATGGCAACCCACTCCAGTACTCTTGCCTGGAAAATCCCATGGATGGGGGAGCCTGGTGGGCTGCAGTCCATGGGGTTGCTAGGCGTCGGACATGACTTGAGCAACTTCACTTTCATGCACTGGAGAAGGAAATGGCAACACACTCCAGTGTTCTTGCCTGGAGAATCCCAGGGACGGGGGGAGCCTGGTGGGCTGCCATCTCTGGAGTCGCACAGAGTCAGACACGACTGAAGCGACTTAGCAGCAGCAGCAGCAGACGTGCTAAGAGACTGCAGCAGGTGCCAACAGAGCACCTGTCCTTGCGGGTCTTGAATGATGCCATTTGCTTAGGATTTCAGTTATCTCAGATGGTAAAGAATACGCCTGCAATGCAGGAAACCTGGGTTCAATACCTGGATTGGGAAGATCCCCTAGAGAAGAGAAAGCATACCCACTCCAGTATTCTGGCCTGGAGAATTCTATGGACTGTATAGTCCATGGGGTCACAAAGAGTCAGACATGACTGAGCGACTTTCACTTTTCACTTTCAGAAATACAAGAAGTTGGCTTCCAACTTACGTTGGGATTAACATAAGTTAATGGGTCTTAAATTATGAAATATATTAAAAGAGCCTAAAAGAAATCAGACTAAAAGAGAGTAGACATGTCAGTACTTTTCTATTATTATTTTCATTATTATTAATGACCCCCCCTTGTGTATATTCTAGATATATTCTAGGATATTGATGAGCCTTGACCTTGGGTGCCACACCATCATGTAATTATTGTGTCAGAAGAATTGATAGCCTTTAGAAAGTAACAGCAAGGCTGAAATTAACTCCCAGCCACTATGCTGTTGACAGCAGCTGATGGATGAGAGTTCAGGAAAGATGTGGTTGCAAAGAAAATCATAAGTTCCTTCCCTCTGAATCTCCGAAATCAACTTAACCTGACTCAGATGAGCATCTTTGCTTTCACCCCATCATCATGAATTCTGGTAGTAGAAGGAAGTGGAGGCCTTTCTTTTTCTTCTATTGACCACCAAACCCGAGGATACTGATGCATGGATTCCCTTGTTAAGTGGAAAGCAATCCTTTGACTGGAGTTTTCTTTTATAGCCAGTTGGAGCTTCAGAAGGCTCTGATTTCTAGATTGGTCAACATGATCTCAACATAGGTGAGAAACACTGAAGTTTAGCTAATAAAATAATAATTTAGAAAAAGAAAATAGAGGCCAGGAAAAAGATGTTCTTAACACAGAGGGATTTTATTTTAAGTCAAGAAGACAAATAATTCCTGGAAGAGTGATTCTTCTGTATAGAAATTAGCTCTGACCTTTGGTTTGAGTGCCATGTTCCACTGAGGGCTCTTTTAAATGCAACCACTACCACCCTGAGTCCTTGGATAGAAATCACGAACTCTGGTCTCAGTGCTTGGGTTGGCACTCCACTCCCATCTGTGATGGCAGTTCTTGGCTGGGTCTCACCTCTTTTACAAAAACAAAGACCCCAGGGAGATTTCTGGAGAACTCGGAAATGACTCTTGCAAAGGGCACTGTGCTATAAGCACTGGCCAGGAAACTGCAGGGTCTGAAGACATTTAGCCGGGAATCCTCAACCACACAATTATGAAGATGATTCCAACCTCTCAGTAGACCATGTATTTCTTCTTTGGAGAGACCCTGTGAAAACTGTGAAGGCAGGGAAGGTGCACAGAACATGTAAGGTTTATTTCATCAATGCACATTTCCTCCACAGAACTGGGGCGGGGCGGGGGGGGAGGGAAGAGAGAGGCCAGAGAAGAGGAGGGGGAGAAGGAGGAGGCAAGAGAGAAGAGGAAGAAAAGTTTTCAATTAGCAAGGTCACCCATTGGCAACCCTCTACAAAAATTATCTTACAATTTAGTCACTTGGCTTCTATTTCTTTTTTATTGAGACATAATTGACAGAGAGCATTATATTAATTTCAGGGGTCATGGCTTCTTGATGAAGTATTAGATATGATTGCCAGCCACTAAAAGAGAAAGTAGGGTTGCAAGCCAGACACGAAATAAGAATTAAAAGATGAGAATCAATGCATTTCAAGGGCTGCTGCTCCCTGAAGTGCCCTGACCCTATTTTCCACAGGGAATCATCTTCATCCCCACTCTCAACTGTTCCTCCTTGTTCAGTGAGGTCAGAAGCATAGACTGGAGAGGAAGTTCGAAGTTCTAAGGAGACAGCTGATCTGGGAGCCTAGATTCCATCCAGAGTGTTTGGGGAATACAAGAGAGGAACTGAGGGCAGTTTTAAAGCTAAAGAGAAAAAAACAGCAATGACAGAGGTGGTCAACGGACCTTCCAAGAAGTTTAGCTCCTTTCCTACCCTGCCCCCAACATAGACCCCCGCTTAAGAGCTTCTCCATGTTCTATTCTTGATCCTAATTTTTTCTACCATATTATCAGCAACTTCAGCAAATCCCCTTCTCCCCTATTCCCTTTATTATTTATCTCTTTTCTCTTTAAATGGTTTGGATTTTTTCACCCTTCTTAAGCCACTCTAAACCAATTTTCTAAGAAGTAGGAGTAAATAAATAAACACACACATAAATAAACCAACAAGGGTGGCCTTCATCTCAACCACTCTCCTGGATTTAACTTTCTGTGAAGAGGATCCCCCAACCTGAGTCTTCGGTCCTAGGACTTTGTCCCCCAGCCCAGGTTCACTGGCTCGGTCTCTGGTGAATAGCTCCACCCAACTCTCCTGAGAGCAACTCACATGCAGAGCCCAGAGCCATTCTCCACCTGCCCATCCAAGTCTGCTCGCTCCCCTATGCTGCTGACTTACACTATGATGACTACTGTCCACCTGCTCAGCCTCACAAAGACCCCAAATCACCTGTGCTCCTTCAGTCTCTCCTGCCCTAAATATCCACACATTTGTGCAACGCCATCACCCTGTCCCTGCTGCAGCTCATGAACCCATCCCTTTCTCTCTCTTTGTGCAAGCCACCCCTTAATCTCAAAACTCCTACCTTGCTCTTGGTTACTTCCCAGCCAGTAGTCTTTTCCTACCTCCAACCCTGCCCTATTGGGTTGACCATTTATCATTCAAACCAGGACACTGAAGAGTCAAAGGGGGCACTACCTCGGGACAACAGGTGTAATCCGGGTCTATCCTGAATACATGCTCACACTGATCCCAGGCCTTCTGACAGACGAACCCTCTAAAGCTGAGCTCTGATACTGTGCGACCCTGAGTGAAAACCTTCTCGAAGCTTCTCAAATTCCATGCAGCTTATACAAAAGATTCAGAGTTTAACGCAGCATTCAAGAACACAGCATTCAAGGCTCTGGCCCCAGCCATTCCCTACATACTTGCTCGCTCACTCTCTCTCTCCTTCCTTACCCTCCACTCCAGCCAAACTCTCCTCTCCCCGACCCCAATGTTTGTCTCTGTCTTCACCTGTAATATCTTAAACTCCCAACTACCACCAGTCTCCTGAAATCCATATCTTATCTCATTTTTAAGATTCACTTTAAAGGCCACCTCCCCTGAGAAGCCATTCTTACTATCAACCTGGCAGGTTCTAGATTCAAACAGCCTGGGTTAAGATCACAGCTCTTTCACTGACAAGAAGAGTGCCATTTGACATCTTACCTCTTCCTGAGTTTCCTCATTTGTAAAAGCCCCATAGAGTTTCAGTGAGGATTATCTGTGTAAATACTAAAAAGTGCTTAGAACAGTGCCCAGCCCACAGAACATCTACGTACGTGGGTCATCAGGATTACCTTCTAATATAGTGCTCTTGCCCAAATACATCCAAAGTCCTGCTCCCCACTCTCCGCCCCACCTCACCTCACCCCAACTCCCCCAGGCCCCATGTAGAATCTTAGTTCCCCAACCAGGGATCAAACACCTGCCCATCACAGTAGAAACACAGATTCTTAACAACTGGGTCCTGAAGTCCCCAAAGCCTTGCTTTTTTATAACACCCCCATAGAACCCTCATCCTATTTGACTTTGGACTCCAGTGTTTCCCAGGATGAAATAATAAAGAGTTTTAATAAAAGTAAACAAAACCAATAGAAAGAGGAGTTCACTGGTCCACCCCACCTGATGTGAAGTCCCTCCAGGCGAGTCAGAGCACTTCCAAGCTGCAGACAGGACTTCAGAGGAGGGGTCCCCTCATCCATTTTACAGTACTGGGGGCAGCAGGTAAATAACCCGCAGTGAGCGCACACCGTGAGTGTGAGGAAGCCAGCAGGCGAAGACCAGAGATCTGAGACAGTGACCACAGAGCGGAAGGAAGGTGAGGGGGATGGGGAGTGTGAAGAGGGGACAGGGAACTCCTCCTCACGAGGACAGAGCTGTCTGAAGGTCCCATGGCAGTTTAAGGGAGGCGCACTGACTGAATCCACCACCCTGGCCAGGCACCATAGTACCCATTTTGCGTGAGTTATTTTACGACAAGAGGTCTTAGGAAGGAACACGGAACTAATAAGCCACCACTAACCGGAAGAGTTTGGAAAAGGTCAAAGGGAGATGCCACGTGTCTAACCACCTCCCAGAATCCTTCTCGCTGGCACCCATCTTGGCTGAGCAATGAGTGCGCCCCCAGGAAGGAGTCTGCGTCAGAATGACTGGCCAAAGACAACCCGGAAACTAACGCCATCACCATAAAACCCGAAACTGCGAGCCACTTGGCAGAGCTGTTCTCCTGGGTTCCCTGACCCTCCTGCTCTCCACCCGCGTGTCCCTTACCAATAAAATCTCTTGCTTTGTCAGCACGTGTGTCTCCTCAGACAATCCGTTTCCAAGTGCTAAACAAGAACCCACTCTCAGGTCCTGAAAGGGGTCCCCCTTCTGTAACAGCAGGAAGGACCACGTTCATGCTCAAGGATCTCAAAGGTGGCCAGTGTCCCCCAGAGCAAAGGGCGGTGTGGAGGGAGGTGAAGCTAACGCACTGGGAGTGGGGGTGGGTTGGGGGGTGCAGACCACACAGGCTGAGTCTTGTGGGCCATGGTGCAGAGTTTCAACTTCCTCCTGAGAGCTGTGGCAAGACCCTGCAGGGCTCTGAGCAGGGAAGGGGTAACACACTTGTCTTTCGAGATGATCCCTCTGGCGACAATGTGGAGGGTCTTTGCTAATTTGGGAAATGGGATTAAATAAAGGGACTATGCTCCCTTTCTTGTGGGACACCTCAAAGGCTGCAGAAATGGAACATGTGTTATGAATCTTGAGCGAGAGGGAAAAGTCAGGATGCAGATTTTCACCAACGTGTTTGACCATGGAACTCGTGATCTTTTTTTTTTCCCCCTTTGAGCCATGTATTCTCTTCTAAAAGATTATTCCCTGGAACACCAGTTTGGGAAACATAGAAAAGACCTGCACTGCCATTGTTGAGTTGCTCCCTTGTGTCTGACTCTTTGTGACCCCACAGACTAGAGCCCTCTAGGCTCCTCTTGTCTGTGGGATTTCCCAGGCAAGAATGCTGGAGCTGGTTGCTGTCCCCTCTTCCAGAGAAGATCTGTGCTACTCAGATGTTAACATATGTGAAACATATCCCTGAAGGAACAGAGTCTCCTGCCGGATGGGCTGACCTGCTGACTTTTCCTACAGAACTTCACAGGCTGCCTCCCTCGGAGCAATGGAAATGACTGTCCTATTGCAGTATTACTACTATTCACTATTTACTGAGAATTTGCCATGGGTGCCTGACATTAAATACTTCACATATTTTATCTTTTTCCCTGTAAGTTTCCTCTGAATTTAGTGGATCATTAGCAGGTAAAAATAAATTTTCATGTCATTTTAGCAAAGACGGAGTGAAGCCATCCAATATAAATCTTAAATTCCTAGCAATTAATTTCACTAGTGTTATTTTCCGTTCCTGTTTACTTTTCTTAAAAAGGGGCGGGGGGTACTTTTCTTTAAAAATGAGGGGTGCATTTAAAATCCATCAGCAAAAGCTCTGTGTCATTCTCTGCCCCTTCAGGGGTGGCCTTTTGGTGATGCTGTAATTAAAATGATGACAAACGTAAAGGGCTAATTTTAGAAAGTATCTTTTTTTCCTCAGAGCAGAAGGAATGAAGTGACAGCATGCTCACAGATGATGTGTACTGTGCATGCTAAGTGGCTTCAGTCATGTCTGACCCTGCGACCCTACGAACTGTAGCCCACCAGGCCCTTCTGTCCATGGGATTCTCCAGGCAAGAATACTTGAGTGAGTTGCCATGCCCTCCTCCAGGTCTTCCCGACCCAGGGATCGAACCTGCATCTCTTAAATCTGCTGCATTGGCAGGCATGTTCTTTACTGGTAGTGCCCCCTGGGAAGCCCTACAATGCTATAATTGTGATCAACTTGAATGCCTGATTTTAGAAAGTGTTTTTTTTTTTCCCCTCAAAGTAGGGATGAAATGACAGCTTGCTCACAGATGAGATAATTCTGTATTCAAAGGACTCTTACTGGAGAGACAGGAGCTAGAAGATTTAATGATCAAGTACTAAAGCCCCTTTTGGCCACCTGCCCAGCTTCCCAGCTGCAGCGTCAGGCAAGCTCACTCCCCACAGGCCCACCCTGGGAGGAGGGGGACTGTGCGAGAGGGCCTCCGGGCCTGTAGTAATACCATCTGCCTTCAGGAGTCAGACGCACTCTATACAATCCAAACAGAAGAACCCCAGAAAAGCACTGTGGATAATTTAATCCCTGAATCTGGCCCGCAAGAGGGCTCCTGAGAAACAAAGGAAGATGGAACCTGGGTCTCCTGCATTGCAGGAAGATTCTTCACTGCCTGAGCCACCAGGGAAGCCCTTCAAAGGAAGATGGAGCTTGTTCCAAATAAAGGAATGTTTCCACCTTCACATATATGTGCATTTGCACAGCTTACTAAACACTATTAATGGCCATTGTTGGGGGCTTGGGCAGTGGAGAAGTGACACCCCTCCCATCTGTTTGAAATTAATTTTAAAATAGGGATAGTTAAGGTCACACTCACAGTTTTTATGACTGATAACAGCTGGATGGGAGAATGTCACCACATTGGTTGGTTAGTCACTAAGTCATGTCTGACATGTGCAACCCCACTGCAGGCAGCTTCTTTACTGACTAAGCCATCGGGGAAGCCTGTGTGACCATGACAGAATTCCTGAATATCCCCCTCCATAAAAAATTTACTCCCCACTCCAAAAAAAAAAAAAAACAAAAAACTGTATGGCTTCCTTGTACAAGGCAGAACCTGCCTGGGTAAGCTCTAAGTATCATGGAGAGCTAATGAACAAATCCTCTCTCTGAAGAGAGGCCGACAAAAGGGAGCGCAGTGTGCCCCTTCCTCCTCCCCAGAGGCAGTCAGGACGCCAGGCCTCCTACTCTAGGAGGAAGGGAGTGAGGGACAGAGAGAAACCGGAAGGTTTCTTCCCGGTCTGTTTCTGGGAACTGGCGTGAAAATCCCAGCCCTTCTACCAAAACGTGGGGGGGTGATGAATACATCTCCCACAGACGTCATCATGATTATTACAACCACAGATGTAAGGGCGGAGCCCTCACACAGACCACGCCCAAACTCCCACCAGCCCTGGGAGGGCAGCACTGATGTCATTCCTACCTCCCAAGTGAGGAAAGAGAGACCTTGTGAGGTTTACTGACCTGTTCACATTTACCCAGTGAATAAGCCAGCATTCCAACTCAACTTGGACCCTGAAAACATCTCAACCACTTTGCTGCACTGCCTTAAAATGGTGCCAGTATGTAAACCCAAAGGTCTGATGTCTGTAAGAATTAAGTTTTAAAAGAAGCACTTTTTTGTCTACAATTACAGGCTCTAAGATAAAGTTCTCTACATGTCAGTGCTTCTGATTTCCAGGGACCAGGAAAGCCGTCAGTGGCTTGGCCCTGTGCTAGGAGACGTTTCTAAGCTGTCTAGACAGTGCTCCAGCTGCTACCAGCGGGAGCGGAACACACCACTGCTTGACAGCTTGCTGCGCCAGCTGCACCCGGCCACCGCTGACGTGAGCTTCAGAGCTGGAAAAAGAACCAAGGGCTGGAGACACCACTTGCAGGAGCTTGATATAAATCCCGTGTTTGCTACATCTGGAATGTCCAGAGGCAAATACAATGAGGAGCCCACAGAGCAGGAGTCAGGGACGGTTCTCAGCCCCTGTTCCCTCCTTGGGCTCTCCTCTTGCATGCTTTTGGGGGACCGATTCCAATTCCACCATATTAAGCAAGAGGGGCATCGACAGGTATAGGAGGCAGCCTCTGAGGTCAACCTAAGGATCCTCACCTCCTGGTATTCTTGCCCAGGGTAATTTCCTCCTCTTTAATTGTGGGCTGGATCCAGTAATTTTCACTTTTAAGAATAGAACACAGCAAAACTGATGAGATGCCACGCCCAAGAAGCTGAAAGCCACTCAGTCATGTCTGACTATTTGTGACCCCACGGACCATGGAATTCTCCAGCCAGAATACTGGAGTGGGTAGCCTTTCCCTTCTCCAGGGGATCTTCCCAACCCAAGGGTTGAACCCAGGTCTCCCCCATTGCAGGCGGATTCTTTACCAGCTGAGCCACCGGGGAAGCCCAACAACACTGGAGTGGGTAGCCTATCCCTTCTCCAGTGCATATTCCTGACTCAGGAATCAAACCGGGGTCTCCTGCACTGCAAGCAGATTCTTCACCAGCTGAGCTACCAAGACTAGGTTATAAAAAGACCGTGTCTTCTGTCTTGCATACTCACCTTCTACTGGCTCAATGGCTCTAAGTGAAGCCAGCGGCCGTGTTGTGAGCTGCCCTGTGGAAAGGTCTGTTTAGCAGGTAGTGATGTCTCCAGTCAACAGCGAGTAAGGAATTGAGGCCACCAACAGCCATATGAGTGAGCATGAACGCAGAGGCTCTTCCAATGGAACTCTGAGATGATACAGCCTTACCAAACCTTGACCGCAGACTCGTGATAGGTCTGAGTCAGAGGCTCCCAGCTAAACCTACACTTCTGACCTGCAGAAACCATGAGGTGATAAACATTTGTTGTTTTAAGTCACTAACTTAGGGGATAATGTTCTGCCACAACAAATAACAGGCACACTAGGAGACAAGTCCATGGATGAGCACCAAATGCTGACCTCAAATTATCCCAGCAGACTTTCCTTTTAGGGCTCTTGTCCTTGTAATTACCTGTGGAGGAACAGTGGAATTTTGTAGGTCTGTGATATGATGGTGAGCAAGGCTTTCTGAGCTGAGCACTTGAGATTTTAAGTATAAAGAGCTCTCCATTCACTGCCCTTAATGTCCAGGACCTGCTTCTTCAAGAGGAGCAAATTAATGTCTTATTCCAACATCTGCATATCTGAAGCCCTCTATTAAATTATTACCTTTTGTGTGTGTTTGTGCTCTTCTTTAAACCTGTAAATCCATACAGAAACATATATGCAATATATTTTCCTTATATATTGACACAAACTGTCAGCTCAAAATGATATGAATAAACAAACAGGAATGCATTAAAACATATTGAATACTTAATAAAGATGTGTCTCTATTCACAGACTACAGAGTTATGGGGCTAAATGGTAAGTACTCTAGCAGAAAAGGAATAAAAACTGGCATTGCTTTACCAAATAGAACTGGAGCCAATTTGCAGCACATGTAACAATTTATCTCTTGACAGACTATGAAAGTAAAAATCACTGAGTTATTTCATCATTAAACAGTTAATCATTAAGAGTCATTTCCAGCATCTGTCACTTTTGCATTATAATCGCCTATGAATTTTATTTTTTTCCACATAAAGAAATACTCTTTGCAGATGAATACTCCCTCTCTCTCCCATTTATTCAAACTCCACTCTCATATTCTGAAAAGTTTATGACTACATTTGGCACTGGAAAAGAGATAATAAGGATCCTCTGTAAATTAACCCCACTGTAAAAAGGCAATTAACCCATCTTTCAGAAGGATGACCACCACTATGAATATAGTATATTCCTTTTCTTACACACACACACACACACACACACACACACTCCCTCTCTCTCTCTCCCCCTCTCAATCCCTTCCCCCAAAGGAACTGTATTTTTCCCAATTACTATTTGAACAGTCGTAAGGATTTGACTCTCAGGGCATGGCTGATTATTATGGTGATGCTTAAGACCTCCTAAATGCAAATGATTTTCCAAAGCTGGACAGACTGTAATGCCAAGAGCAGCACATTAACTTCCCCAGATGAGAAGGCAGGTATAATACCAGACTCATAAGGCAAATGAAGCACTGACTTTCATGCTTTGGGGATCACATTTGCACATTCCAGAAACAAGCTCTGTGTATAAAACCATGGCCAGATTGACCCTTTCCTCACAATGCTTCCATGTGGTGCAATTTCCGTCTCATTAGAGTCATCTATGCAAATGAGATGGAAAAACAGATAGCCAGGTTACCATTAACAAGGAGGCAATACAGTGCAGATACACGCTGCCCTTGCTTATGCACAGCTGCTAAATGAGGGGGCTGGGACCAGGTGATCTCCAAGGGTTTGTGAGCTCTGCAGTTCCTCAGATGCATACCAAGAACGACAAAACAGCAAAGCCTAGCCACCTCCAAGACGGCTTTGTAATGCCACAGGACTGAAGCCCATCACTCTTAGGCTGGCCTTGTCCACTTTGCTGCAGGTTCAAACGGCTTACCAAAACCTCAAATCCAGCCCCTGCATTCAAGGCACAAGACCTGGGGGTCAAGAAGCCCATGAAGTCAGAGGTTGTGCCTTACAAGTGCCCTAGTTGGATTGTGCCAAACTCTCCAGAGACTCCTGGTTCTGTCGTGATCTTCTGCAACACTTCTTCAACAGAATAGAATTCCTGGACAAGTCAAGCATAAGATTATCATCACACTGATGTGGCTGAATCCTGTCACTCCACATCCAGCCCCATTGGAGAGTTGTGGATAAAGGCCCAGAGCCCAGGACCACATGCAAAAGAGCAAAATGGTTAAAGAGCCCTAGCGTCAGAGAATCTGGGTTCAAATCAACTCTGCTGTGTGAAACTTCGGGCAAGTAGCTTAACTTCTCTAGGCTTTGGTTACCCTCAGCAAAACGTGGACCCCCAAGAGTACTTAATTCATAGGGTTTACAGAGAATTGATTGAGATAATCCTTGTACAATGCTCAGCAATGTGTTCAGGACAAAATAAGTGTTCGACAAATGTTTGCTAAGGAAAAGAGACCCACCTGGAAATTATCTTTGCTTTCTGACGACAGAGATTATCTTTAATTGAAAGGAAAACAAATACCCCAGTGTAACAAGCTTCCTAAAAGAAACCTTTTCTCAGTGACTCCTCTGGAATCAGGCATGTCAAGGATCATCCTGACTGCAAGAACAATGGCAGGTTATAGTTGAAGGTTAGCCTCTGGGGCTGACTCCCAAACAAGAAAAGAACAAAGACCCCAACCTGTAAACTCTAGCACTACATCAGGCAAGGAAAGCATACGTCCTTGAGAAAAGGAGAGCGGTCCTGCGGACACAGGACAGTGGGTGGAGCTGGGAGTTTGATACCACAGTGTCACTGAACTTCTCTCTCCTCCCAGCTCAGCCAGATTTTGTATCAGGCATTAATTGTGGGTAAAACACAAAGATCATAACTTCAGGAGCACAGGATAAAATTAAGAGTGTGATGACCAGGTCTGGAAGCTTAAGAAGAAATATTTCAATACTTTTCCAATGAAAGCCCTTACGCCTGCTAACATGGGACAACCACCGGAATAGAGAGCAGTCGGGACCAAGCTGAGACAACCAAGTCATCCAGGGTGACGTCAAGAGGGACAACAGCATGACCTCATTATTAGCGGAAAAACAGCAGGGAAACTGCAGTGAAAGAGACAGGAAAGACTGAGGAGGGAGAACTCTGCACGTAGAAGGTGACAATGGCGCTGCTCAGTGAACAACTAAATTTGACTTTCACAACAAACTATGAGCTAGAGCTGCTATTTTTCCATTTTGTAGATGTGAAACCAGGGATTCGTAGGAAAAAATGTCTAAAGACACATCACTAGAAGATAGAAAACCTGGAGATTAAATCTAGCTCATGCCACTTTTATCATTCGCAAGTGATGAGTAGATGGAATCTAACTACAATGTGTCTACAAAGATGCAAGGGTATCACTGTCTCCATTATTTTTATTATTATCCCTAATGTTACATCTTAGGATTCTCATGATGAACAAAACATATGTGGACTTTGCCTTCCAGGAGCACACCATTTAGCAAATATGTTCAAAAATAACTCTCTCCTGGGACCTGAATGAGGCTGATCTGAGCCACCTTCCATGGTTTAACACCAGGTCCCAAGACTTCTGCCACTTCCGGTGGGTCCTTGGTATGGCTATGTCTGGCTCTAGGCTCTTCCTTTGCCATCTATGCTGGCCCTGTTTGGTACTGCTGTAAACTCAGCCCCTTCTGGTATTTTCGCAAAAACATGTACACACTCTCAAACATGCAGGACCTCACACCAAAAAGATTTCTGGTTATGGCAGAATTTACCAAAGAGAGGTTAACATCTTCTGGTATATTTCACTTCAAACTAAACTGTAAGTTAGACATTAGGTTTCTCTGCTCTTGAGATACCTTTTAGCCAACCAAGCATCTAGGAACTTCAACTAAGCCACTTCACCCCCAAGTAAACAAACCTAGCCAGAGCACAAGTCTGCTGGGGTTCTTTCTAACTGCTCAAAAAACCTTGCATTTTCTGTCCTCTCTCTCCTTTCATTTTTCTCCTCAAAAGCTCACAGATGTTCATCTCATTGGCTCCTTCAAAAGAGTGTAAACATCACCTTTCTTCTCTTGGTTCCTGCTGAAGCCAGAACCATTTTTTCCCACGTGTACCTTATCAGTATATCAATGTGTTTACTTCTCTGAGGGTTATTTCTGTGCCAACTGTTAAGGTAATCCACTAAATACCTTGCTACAACTGTATTATTACAAGCTTGATCTGATAAGCCCAAGAAGATAAAATAAATTTTCAGAGAGAAGGAATAGAATTACTTCCAGTTATGGATATTGATGAAATCTTAAGTGAGAAGGTTGGATTTAAGAAGGGCATTCCAGGCAAAGAGGACAGCATGGGCAAAGAAGAGCTACTGGCATATGTCAGGGGAAAACGCTTCTTTCAGGACTCAGACCTAAAGGGATAGAAATGAAGAAAAAAGACTGGGAAAGCACACTGGAGACAGGATGTTCAGGTTGGAAGAAATCTCCATTCCATTCCATAGGAAATGGGAAGCTATTTTTGAACAGGAAATTATTTTACCACCTCAGTGGAGAGACAAGAAATATAGGGGATCATTTATCAGCACAGAAATAACTCTCCACAATAGCAAGAAATGTGTATTCAGAACAAAGGAGGACCATGGGGTTCAGGTTCAAGATTTCTCCAGACCATTTCCTTGACCCTTTAAGAAGCTCCTTAACAGTTTCTGAGACCAGAAGATGGGAAGCAAGGGGAAGAGGATGGCTCTCTTATGTCTGCTCTGCTATCAATAATTTTGATTATCTACTAATTAAGATTTTGCAGTTGATAGTTTTCCACTGTTTTAGGGTATGTCAGCCCAATGACACTCCTGTGAACAGACTTGACCAAGAACAGCCAATTGTGCAGGTGTCTTAAGGAATGATATTTAGGGAGGGAGGGCAGTCTAGCTATTTGTACACAAGACTATTTGTACCTTGGAGATGGACAGACCGGGTATTAAACCTGGTTCTGCTATTTATTAATACTAGCTGTATGACCTCAAGCAAGTCAATTAACCTCTGTGAGAACCAAACAAAATACAACTGCAGCCCAGGTTAAGTGTGAGTAGATGGAATCTAATATACCTAAAATGTGTCTGGCAAGCAAAGAGATGACGTATGGAAAATATCAGACACACAGTAAACGTTCAAAAAATAAACGTTACCATCTTCTTCTTCTTACTCCAAGACACTGGGGAGTGAAATGCCACGTCCGGCTCTCTCCTGGTGTCCTCTCCTGGGCATCGGGGTCCTTACATAAACCGGCGCGGGGTGCTGCCTCATCCTGGCCCTGTCAGTGGAGAGAGCTGGCTGACCCCACACCTGCTGAACTTGCCCTGGCAGCAGGAACCCTTCTGTCCGATCACCACTTCATGCCCATGACCTTCGTCTACTCACCCTGTTCAGACTCAACTGCAAGTTTTATTTAAAAGGGCTCTACCTCCTCTCTGCTTAGCCAACAAGATGTCCTGCTCATCTGTTTGCCTCTAAATCATGACCCAAGGTAAGAACTCTATGAGTGCTGTTAATACTATTGTTGTTGTTATTATTTAAATGCTTGTTAAATGGAACTAGTAAATTAGTATGCTAACTTCAGTAGAACTTTGCTTTCAATATGGAACTCTTATAACACTGGAACACAACAAAAAAGGGTTAAAGCAGATAAAGTATAAGCTAAACATGCTTTTTAAAATAGATTTTTACTGGTGTATTTTAGAGGCATGATTTGATTACAAAATGCTATAACTAAAGAGCCAGATATTAGAATTAGAACGGTAAGCTTATTGGAGACAACGAAAGAAGTGGGGATCCAGACCAAATTTTTAAAATAGTAAATACATAAAATAAAAATAGATATATTCAATAACTACATCTATAAAATAGAGATATTTTATGACTGCACCTTCATTTTGCTTCTCACACATCAAAAGACCCTGGTTCCTCACCATTTCTTTGGTTCAATACAGGTGCTGTGGACTTACACACAGCTGGATACTGAGACAATGCTCCAGTTCTGATTTGAAAGATCGCCGTATGTTGCTCAGACCTTTGCATGATACACAGTTCTTTAAAAAGGGTCAAAGACAAAGCCACCAGAAAAAAAATGCTGTCGTTAAGTTCTTTGATATCACAGATAACGGTTATAAGGTGCTCAGGTCCTTACTGGACCTGAAATATCAAAGTAAAATAAGGATTCCTGAAATGTTACTCTGTAAAGGAACAAGTCTTAAAATGCAAATGGTGGTATCATCCTCTTTGGCATTATTTTGAATGACTTCATAACAAGGGCCTGGTAGACAATGAGCTTTTGGAAAGAACACTGACCCCAGATTTTAGTATCAGCATCACACAAGATGCTAAATTATCTTGGTCAAATATACTCTCCATATACTCCAATATATTCCATACTCCAGTACACTCCATATACTCCATATATACTCCAAATATACTCTTGGTTTCTACAACTGAAAAATGAAGGGTTTTTCCCTGGTGACTCTGTACCTTTCTCCCAGTGTTTGATTCTCTGCTGCCTGTGAAGTCTAAGAAGTATGTTCCCCTGAGAAACTTGTTCCAAGAGGAGCAGGTATTGTTACCATCTGTATTCTTCTGTGCCGTTCCCTTTTTTCTCTGCTGGTTGGAAATTTCTGAGACTCATTTTGCTTCAAGCAAACCATGGGAACAGAAAGAAGCACTCATGGGGGTTTCGACCAAAGGCATCTAGAAGTTAAAATATGAGAAAATATATATAGTGAGACTAGGATAACACAGCCACGGACCATCTAATGAAACAACTGTCTGAAAAGCATTAAGTAAAGCCACACTTGGAACCAAGGGAAACATGCAGGAGCAAAGCACGAAGGAGCTCCACCTCCACGTCCCTCACCTCTGGGTGATACTAATGTCAGGAAAGAACGGCTACACCCAAAACTTTACAAAACAGCAAATCTAGCCTTGTGTGCGTGCTCAGTCACTTCATTCACATCCGCCTCTTTGCAACCCCATGGACTATAGCCTGCAGGCTCCTCTGTCCATGGGATTCTCCAGGCAAGAATGCTGGAGTGGGTTGCCATGCCTTCCTGCAGAGGATCGTCTCCACCCAGGGATGGAACCCACATCTCCTTCTAGCCTTACTCTATGAAAACCCTGAACTGAAATTACTCTTAAGTCCTTCCTACAAACTAAAGGGCTTCCCTGGTGGTTCAGAAGGTAAAGCATCTGCCTGCAATGAGGAAGATCCAGGTTCAATCCCTGGGTCGGGAAGATCCCCTGGAGAAGGAAATGGCAACCCACTCCAGTACTCTTGCCTGGAAAACCCCATAGACAGAGGAGCCTGGTGGGCTACAGTCCATGGGGTCGCAAAGGGTCGGACATGACTGAGCGACTTCACTTTCTTTCTTTCCCTCACAAACTAAAAAATACACGATTTTGCTAATGAGAAAGTATGAAGAAGTCAAATTAGTGTTTAAATATTGGGACTTAAACACTTTAAAATTTAACCACATCTTTAATAGCAAGACTTCATTTGAAATAGTACCAGAAATAAATTGTATGAAGGATTTTTTCCTGATAAATGTCAAGATATTATTCACATGTTTCTCACAATATGACTTTAATTGAGAGTTAAACATGGTAGTGTATGGACATATGCCTATCTATTTCTCCATATGGATATATTCATTTTGTATTACAAAGGCACCATTATTATGTTCTGTGATCTAATGTCCTTCCTCTTATAAATGTTTATCATAAAATGATTAAGAAGTCAGACAGACCTGGTTTGAATGATAGCTCTGCCATTTATTGGCTGAGAATTAAGTGACTTTGGGGGCTTCCCGGGTGGCCCAGTGGTAAAGAATCCACCTGAAATGCAGGAGCTGCAGGAGACACAGGTTCAACTGCTCAGTAGGGAAGATATCCTTAAAGGGGAAATAGCAGATCATGTTAGCATTCATGCTGGGATAATCCGACGGACAGAGGAGCCTGGCGGATTATAGTCTGTGAGGTCACAAAGCTAGACATGGTGGAGCGGACACACACAGTGACTGTGGACAATTTACTTTACCTCTTCAGTTCAGTTTACCAGTTCAGTTTCTACACCTGTAAAACAAGGATGTAATGATACCCTCCTCATGGAGTGTTTGAGAAAGGGCTTAGACTCTAAAACATAGTACGTGCTCAGTAAACTGTTGTTTTTGTAACTTGCATGTGCATGCTCCCAATGCATGTGCATAGTCCTGGGAGATTAAAAAATAAATGCCAAGAAGTTGATTGAATGTCCATTAGTTTGTGAGTTCCAAGTGACTTAGAGGATGCTTAAACATGTTGGCTCTGTATGAATTCACAGTAGAGGTGGTTCGAGGAAGCTGCTATGAATTACTGGGCAAGACCTCCCTTTCATCCCATCCCTGGTAGGAGGCAGTAGTAGCAGCAAGCCATCATTCAGCTGCAATACTAGATAAAATGAAAAGACCTCCCTATGTGAACTGAGATCGTTCGCTGTTTTCTTCCCTGAGGAAGCCCTAGTATATTAATGCAAGAGCAGCCCAAATGGAGGAGGCAGAGAGTGTGAAGTCCCTGGTATTAACAGAAGCATATCTAACGTGTTCGAAAAGCAGCAAGAAGGTCACTGTGGCAAGAGAGGCAATGCAACAGAAGCTGAGGACCTGGAAGTAACAGGCGGGGAGGGGAGAGCACAGGTTTGTCAGGACTTCGGCTTTTACGGTCAGTTAAAGGACATGCATCACCACGCTTATCTCTCAAAAATACTGTTAAGTGAAGAGCACAAATAATGATTATACAGTATGATGCCATCCCTATAAATTTTGCCACATACAAAACAATACCACATCCTGTTTTAAAAGTTCTTAAAGTGCAAACTAAACCTTGAGAATTAGGTTGGGAAGTGAAAAATCAGGAAAGTCAAGGAGGTCTTGTCTTGTCTATTCAGGCTGTTATAACAAACACCACAGACTGGGGGGCTTGTGAACAACAGAAATCTCATTTCTCACTGTCGGAGGCTGAGACAGCCAAGATGAAGACACCAGCAGACTGTTTGCTGAGGACTTGCTTCCTAGAGGGCACCTTCTTGTTGCATGTCCTTACGTGATGAAAAGGATACGGATCTCTCTGGGGACTTTTATTTTTTTGAGGAAAGGCTGACAGCTCTGCTTAGTTTATATAAATTGTTTCATCTGTAAAAGTCAGAGCCCCCAGACGACCAATCCTCCCGCCATCTTCACCTTGTCTGCCTGTCCCTTGAACCCTCTGCACAGAGTCTGCCCTTAGCCTTGCTGGGAGCTGGGCATCAGAGCTCCAGATTCTTGGGCCAGAATGACCTATACTATTCAGCACCTGGACAAAAAGAGGGCAGTCTGCAGAACTGAACCCCATTCTCTAAGTCCCACACCATCGCCCCAAGCCCTCTGGGTCCTCGCTGAACCCTGACTGATGCTGGAGTCTCTTCTGTAGGAACACTAAGCCCAACCATGAGGGTCATGACCTAGTTACCTTCCCAAAGGCCTCATCTCCTAATACGATCATGCTTGGAAGTTAGGATTCAACATAGGAATGGCGGGGTCGGGGGGGAAACATCAGACTGTAGCAGGACTTAGCTTTACCTGTAATATTTTTTCACAGGCCAACATATATCTATATTAATTACATGCACCCAAAATATATCAGTAGAGCTATATGTATGAGCATGAATACACACACATTTTTTTAAGTAAGAAAACATGCCAAAGTGTTGGCATTTAGAAAGTGAGTGCATGAGAAACTTTTTTGTATGACTTTTAAACATTTTTAATATCAAAAATTAAAGAGAAACTTAAATCTCTTCAGTGTGTATCCCAGTCATATACCATCTTCTTGGATTTCTTTCATTAGCCTCATCAGTGAACAGGTTGTCTTGCATAATTTTGATTCATTTGTCTATTTCACTGACCACATTGTCTATCATTGTGGCAATGACAAATCTGATAAACTGGATTTCTATGTCATCACACAAACATTGATAAAAACGTTGATCAACACAGACCAAACAGGAACTTGTGGACCCCTCTATAGCCTGTCCTCCACATGAACCCTTTTGGGATACAGCTGATCCCCATTAACCTACCTGAACTCCAGTTTAGCCCAAGTTTCCCCATCTTGCCCAGAAAGACAGCAGGAGAATCTTTGTCACATACAGTATTAAAATTAAAATATACTACATATTTTAAAAATTCTCCTTATCAGATGCAGACATAGAGAACAGACTTATGGACATGGGATGGGGGAAGGAAAGGGTGGGACAAATGGAGAGAGTAGCATGGAAATATACATACACTACCGTATGTAAAGTGGCTATACATACATTACCGTATGTAAAGCCAGTGGGAATTGGCTGTATGACTCAGGAAACTCAAACCAGGGGTCTGTAACAACCCAGAGGGGTGGGATGGGGTAGGGGGTGGGATGGGGTAGGACGTGGGAGGGAGGTCCAAGAGGGAGGGCACACACGTATACCTATGGCTGATTCATGTTGATGATGGCAGAAAACAACAGTATTGTAAAGCAATTATCCTTCAATTAAAAATAAACATATTTTTAAAACATTCTCCTTATCTATGAAAAGCAGAAAGTAAGAATATAAAACACTGATGTTTTTCAGACAAGGCTCTACGGATCCCTGTGATCTTTCCTGAGTTAATCTATTTGACCTGGTGACATGCTGAGTCTTTAACCACACACAAAGGGCACTCTTAGGGCTAAACAAAAGGCATAGCCACCGAATACAGCAACCTCTGCTGACAGAAATAAAACCAATTAACTGCAAGTGGTTATTTAACTTTCTAATATGATAGTATCAGCCTTGTGCACTGATTATTCCTCAATAAATGCACTTACTAGGCTATTACACATGCACTAGTATCAGATTATGTAATCCCATAGAAAGTAACCTAAGAAATATATCTGCATGCAAAGACAACAAAATCAGGTAAAATGTTTTTTGGTCGTAAAAGTCTGAAGATGACTATCTTATATAATGACTGTAGGTGGTATAGGAAAGAGTATGTATTGTGTTTTGAAAAGCTTAACATCCATAGATAATGTGACAGTAATATGACCCATCTCACGGAGTGCCTTTGCTTGAGAACAATTTCATGAGCACCATTTGAGAAAATCAGATCCATCTTCCCTCCATTTAGAAATGATTCTGGCTTATGTAACAAACCATGTTTTTTCTCTTCCCTCACTCTGCAGTCTTCAGGAACATTTTTTGGAAGAGCAGAAGGTTTATGCCTCTCCGTTTCTAGGACTCCTGCTGCTTCTGCTTATTCACCACCTGAAGCCTTAATTCTCTGTTTATAACACCACAATTGACTACTGTGGAGATAATTTTGACATAATCATGCTAGAATTATGACTTGGGGACAGAGATCACAGGGAAGTGGATGAAGTCTTACAGTGGGCCCTAATTCACTAAGAAGTAACAGAATAATTTTATTCCAAATTATCTGTTCTAGTGTCACTACATCGAAGACTAAAATTCACAGGCTTGCTTTTCCTCCTCTACTGGGCTTTTAAAACTTACTTCTAAGATTGTTATTGTAATCAGTAACTTCTTCACAGCTAGAATTTTGACGAGAGAGGCAAACTGGTCACTTAAAAAATGTCATCACTAAAAACTGGTTGAGTTGAGCTGGGTAAAATGTGCTGGACAAATCAACAGCAGCTTATAACTTTAGCATAATTCAGAAATGAATTTCATACCTAAATCTCATCTCCACACTTTCCAAGGTAGGGGATTTGACTCTAGATTAGTCAACATAAGAACAAATTCATTCAGGTAAGTTTGAGCATTAGTGTGAGCCCCTGTTGAATAACAAAGTAAAATTCAAAGCAGCCCACACTAAAACTGAACAGAAGAAATACACCCCACTGTGCCTCTGTTGGGTCTTGGCATACACAGATGGGTTGTTACACATCCAGGGCAGCCTAAGTGAATAGCTAGCTCTGCCTTTCTTGCAGGCTTCTATGATGTTCAGTTTTGCTTTATTTTCACTTTTCCATATTGACTCCTCTCTCTCTCAGAAACCCTAAAATCATTTTTCAATCTGATGTCAAAGAGTCAAACAAAGTACAGTGTGAAAAGTTGGGGACATATTTTAGCCACATCCCAATTCTAAAAAAAAAAACTAAATTACTGTTGAAATGACTTTACTTTGCTGACAAAGTCCATATAGTCAAAGCTACGGTTTTTCCAGTAGTCATGTATGGATGTGAGAGTTGGCCCATAAAGAAAGCTGAGCAATGAAGAACTGATGCTTTTGAACTGAGGTGTTGGAGAAGACTCGAGAGTCCCTTGGATGACAAGGAGATCAAACCAGTCCATCCTAAAGGAAATCAGTCCTGAATATTCACTGGAAGGACTGATGCTAAAGTTGAAACTCCAATCCTTTGGCCACCTGACGCAAAGAACTGACTCCTTAGAAAAGGCCCTGATGCTGGGAAAGATCGAAGGCAGGAGGAGAAGGGAACAACAGAGGATGAGATGGTTGGATGGCATCACCGACTTGATGGACATGAGTTTGAGCAAGCTCCGGGAGTTGGTGATGGACAGGGAGGCCTGGTGTGCTGCAGTCCATGGGGTCGCAAAGAGTCAGACACGACTGAGCAACTGAATTGACTGAAATGAGTGTGGTGGACACAGTCTAATGTGACCCCCAAGTCACAATGAGTATCTCCCTCCTTGCTATTATAGATGAGACTTGTGATTTGCTTCCAACCTATAGAATATGGCAAAAGTGATGGAATGTCACTCCTGAGATTATGCTATACAATATGGGCTTCCCTGGTGGCTTAATCAGTAAAGAATCTGCCTGCAGTGCAGGAGACCCAGGTTCGATCCCTGCATTGGGAAGATCCCCTGGAGAAGGAAATGGCAACCCACTCCAGTATTCTTGCCTGGAAAATCTCATGGACAGAGGACAAAGGAGCCTGGCAGGCTACAGTTCATGTGGTCCCAAGAATCAGACACAACTTAGCAACTAAACCACCACATATCTATAAGACTCCATGTTACCAAATTGGATAGAAAGGCCATCCCGCTAGCCTTGACAAAGCAAACTGTGTTGTGAACTGCCGGTGGAGAAGAGCATATGGCAGGGAACTGGAGTTGGCCTCTAGGACCTGAGAGCCACAGTCTTTCAACCACAGGGAACTGAATTCTTTCATCAACTATGCAAGATTTGAAGACTCTAAACTCTGGAAAGGAATGCAGCTCAGCCAATATCTTGATCGTAGCTTTGTGAGACAGTGAACAGAAGATTCAGATAAGCTCTGCTCTGACTGTTAATCCACAGTAACTTGAGATAATCAATGTCAACTGTTTTGAGCCAATAAACTTATGGTAATTTGTTATGCAGTAATAGAAAATGAATACAGTGACCAACAAAACAATCATATTAAAAAATATCTGCATAACCACTAGAAATCAAGGATTGATGCCACTTACAGATCAGAAATCTACAGTTTAATCTCCAAATACAGTCTAAGCGGTCCTGAATCAAATAAAGATGACGAAAGCTGCCTGCTTTCTGAGAACAATGTTTCTAGATGGTAGGATGAGGAACTAATAGACCCCCCAATGACGCCGTTATACTATTGAGGATCCATCTGTGTGCAAGCAAAGAAAGCATTATTCAAGTGCTGCTGCTGCTGCTAAGTCACTTCAGTCATGTCCGACTCTGTGCGACCCCAAAGACAGCAGCCCACCAGGCCCCTCTGTCCCTGGGATTTTCCAGGCAAGAACACTGGAGTGGGTTGCCATGTCCTCCTCCATAACTCAAATGACTTAGCAATAAAGGAAATTTAATAACTTGGGAAAAGATAAATGTAGAAGAATGTCTTTCTAGAGTCCAATGACAACTATTTCAGCTATTGAATGACGTCATTGAGGCCCAGTTTTGTTTTGTTTTTTCCTAACTGCAATTTCCCAGCCCTGGTGTCAGATATATCCTAAGACTGGCTTCTTCACCCTGTGGTTTCAAGACAGCTGCCAACAGTTCCAATGCCACACACCTCCTCTTTCACATCCATCAGAAAAGAGAGTTGTTCTGTATTCTCAGCAAAATTCCCAAGAGTCACGTTGACTGGACTGGACTGGCTTAGTTGACAAGCCATCCTCCTAACAATCCTCAAAGCCAGGGGGTTGGAAACCATAGTTGGCTTAACAAAGGTCATTTGTTCCATCCTTCAAACTGGGCATGGAACAAACATGATGGAAACACATAAAACCTAAATGGAAGTCACAAGGCTTTGGAAAGGGGAAGAGGTCAAGGATCCAGGGAGGCTACTGACAAATGTGAACTAAAACCCCACCCTGAAGAGGTGCGTCTGGTGCTGCCCTGTAACTCAGGAAGGAGGGCACTGGGAACTCACTGCTATGTCCAGCCCTTAGGACCCCCTCACCTCAGCTAATAATGAACAGCTGCTGCACTGGAAGGCCTCAGACTTCCTTCCCGTAAAAAGTCTCAGTGAGCAGAAGACTAAGCCCGACGGGGTGCTGCTCTGCCCTGCATGCGCGCCATGGCAGAATAAGCTAGTTGTGACTGCAGCTGCAGCTCGAGATCCTTCTCCATGCCCCTTAGTCTTAAAAACCATTGAGCAAGCAATCTGATGATATAATTGTATTTTTCTCATTTCTTCCTTCAAACAAATTTTACTTGAGATAGCTTGTCATAAATCCACACATTATCAGAACCCAGCCCAATGCTTATTGGAGACCAACCAAGTAAATACTTCCCTTTACAATAACAGTAAACAGAATAACTACAGAGCCCATTAAAAGAGTCTATACAACATGGGAATAAAATAAAAAGATTCTGAGATGGCTAGTAGAGCTGTCTTTCTTTGAAACTGAGTTATTTCAAGAAATAGAAAAATCAGAAATTATCTGATTAATCTGATTCAGGATTCTTTGGCTTAAATTTTTAGATCACAAGTGTACAGCAGAATGTAGCATATACCTCCATTTATGATACACTAAATAATTCATATTTGAACATGACTCAAGAACCTACAGTATATCATCATGGAAAAGGAAACATTTGCAATAAAAAAAAGAGTGACAGTGGAATAGTCCTCTTTATCTTAAAAGTAAAATGGATGTTAAAATCATTATGTTGTTGTTTAGTTGCTAAATCATGTCCAACTCTTTTGCAACCCCATGGACTGTAGCCCACCCAGCTCCTCCATTCATGGGCTTTCCCAAACAAAGAATACTGGAGTGGGCTGTCATTTCCTCCTGCAGGAGATCTTCCCTACTCAGGATCAAGCCCACATCTCCTGCATTGGCAGACAAATTCTTTACCAGTGAGCCATCTGAGAAGCAAAGTTATTACACAAGCTGTTAAAATCCAGCTTGGACTCTGAAGAAAATGGAACAAGCAAAACAGTGAACGATGTCAGGAAATTATCCCCAACTACAAAAGAGAAGGTAAAATAATATAGATAAATAATAAAATAATGTAGAGAAGGCATGAAATATCAGAGTCAGGCGATAATAGCAGATGTCCCCCAAAGAAAGAGAACTAACAAAAGAGAGAGAACTGACTGTCAAATCATACAGAAAATATTTCTTATTGGGGAAAAGCATAAAGTACATACCAAATCCTAGGCAAAATTAAACCCAC
This sequence comes from Cervus canadensis, assembly GCF_019320065.1. Taxonomy (NCBI): domain Eukaryota; kingdom Metazoa; phylum Chordata; class Mammalia; order Artiodactyla; family Cervidae; genus Cervus; species Cervus canadensis. The sequence continues at coordinate 33,060,142 of NC_057410.1, read as the reverse complement.
TCTTACATATCCTGACTGAATATGCCTAATTTCAAGTATAAAGAAACAATTTTTTTAAAGGAAAAAATACAGGAACAAATTTAATAGTTAGAAAATACATACATCACAAAGAAAAAAGCACCCACCAAAGAGCAACAAGTGTATTGGCTTCCTATCACAAATAATATTGACTGAAAATCTTATAAAAATATCTACAGACTTTTAAAGAAAAATATTGTAGTTCAAGAATTCTACGTCCAGCATTCATATGCTATAGCAGATATGAAATGGCTCAGAAAATGTACTGTCTAGAAAAACTTTCTTGAACAAACAACTCAAACATACTGAGATGTATCTGTAGACACTGAAATCAATCATTTTAAACATGGCTGCACTGCACTTTTTTAACCCTAAAACCTAAAAAATAGCTCAAATAAAAAATCATACTTCTTTTCAGGCAAAAATATACAATGGGGGAAAGATAGCCTCTTCAATAAGCAGGACAAAAAACTGGACAGCCACATGTAAAAAGGCTGAAATTAGAACATTTCCTAGTGCCATACACAAGGATAAACTCAAAACGGATAAAAGACCTAAATGTAAGACCAGAAACTATAAAACTCTAAGAGGAAAACATAGGCAAACACTCGATGACATAAATAAAAAAAGTAAGATCCTCTGTGACCCACCTCCTAAAGTAATGGAAATAAAAACAAAAGTAAACAAGTGGACTTAATTAAGCTTAAAAGCTTTTGCATAGCAAAGGAAACTATAAAAAAAAAGGTGATAAGACAACCCTCAGAATGGGAGAAAATAATAGCAAAAGAAACAACTGACAAAGGATGAATTTCCAAAATATACAAGCAGCTCATACAACTCAATACCAGGAAAACAAACAACCCAATCACAGACATTTCTCCAAAGAAGACATACAGATGGCTAATGAACACATGAAAAGATGCTTAGCATTGCTCATTATTAGAGAAATGCATATCAAAACTACAATGAGGTAACTCCTCACACCAGTCAGAATGGCCATCATCAAAAAATCTACGAACAATAAATGCTGGAGATGGTGTGGAGAAAAGGGAACCCTGTTGCGCTACTGGTGGGAATGTAAATTGATACAGTCACTATAGAAGACAGTATGGAGATTCCTTAAAAAACTAGGAATAAAACTACCATATGACCCAACAGTCCCACTCCTAGATGTATATCCTGAGGAAAACAAAAGTGAAAAAGACACATGTACTCCGATGTTCACTGCAGCATTACCTACAATATCTAGAACACGGAAGCAACCTCGATGTCCGCTGACAGATGAACGGCTAAAGGAGCAGTGGTACACTCACACAGTAGAATATTACTCAGCCATAAAAAGGAACGCATCTGAGTCAGTTCTAATGAGGTGGATGAACTAGAGCCCATTTTATAGAGTGTAGTAAGTCAGAAAGAGAAAGATAAATATCATATACTGATGCATGTATACGGAATCTAGAAAGATGGCACTGATGAATTTATTTGCAAGGCAGCAATGGAGAAACAGACATAGAAAACAGACTTATGGACACGCGGAGAGGGGAGGAGAGGGTGAGATGTATGGAGGGAGTAACATGGAAACTAACATTACCATGTGTAAAATAGATAGCCAGTGGGAATTTGCCATATGTCTCAGGGAACTCAAACAGGGGCTCTCTACCAACCTAGAGCGGTGGGATGGGGAGAGAGATGGGAGGGAGGTTCAAGAGAGAGGGGACTGATGTATACCTATGGCTGAGTCATGTTGATGACTGGCAGAAAACAACAAAATTCTGTAAAGTAATTAAACTTCAATTGAAAAATAAATATTTTTTAAAAATTTTAAAAAAAGAAAAGAAATATACCTCTTTTCAAGCACTAGAAAAACAATCCTCTTTTAGAAATTTTTCAGTTGAAGACCCATAGTGGCCTAGAAGTCAGTGTAAACAAGAAAGCAAGCCAGGACATAACGTTAGCACAGACACGCTCTTTCACTTTTACTCGAGCAAAACATATGTAAACAGGAAAGTGAACACAGTGGAAGGGACCGCTGAATGAATTTCCACAAAGACAACATACCCAGGTGCCGGCACGCAGCTCAGGAGGCTAAACATGTAGGGATCCCAGAAGCCCCACTCTGGACTCACAGCCACTGTCCCTTCCCAAATAAAAATCTCAATTCTAACTTCTAATACTGTAACTTAACTTGGCCCACTCTTGTTGTTATTATAAATACAAACATACAGTCTGGCTTCTTTCTCTGAACTTCATGTTTGGGACGAGAGCAACTGTTCCTTCACCCTCAAAGTCTAATACATCAATGCATTTGTTGATGACGGACATTCTATTAAAAATAGACATTGGGATTGTTTGCAGTCTAGGGCCATTCTCTGGTTCTGTTAGAAGAAAGAAAACTCTGTCAACACAAAGATCAATGAGAGCCAGCATCGGCCTGAGTCCGGCAGACTGGGAGTACAGTGAACTGGACCCTGCTTGTCCTCCCTAAAACAGGGAGCCTGTTCTCAGCTCTAGCCCTTTTATACAGATACGGAAGTGTGGGAATAGGAATGTGGTGTTGCCAGAATGGTTCACTGAAAAATAAAACCTGCAATCAAAAAAACAAAAAACAAACAAACAAACAAACAAAACCTTGCAATCCAAAATTTTCTACAAAAACTCTTAACTTTTAATGTGGGATTTTTTTTTTAAACTGGAAGGTCACACAGATATAGAAAACAAGCATGGATACTAAGGGGGAAAGGTGGGGGGGGGGTGATAAATTGAGAGGTTGGGACTGACACACAAACAGTAATATATATAAAACAGGAAACTAGTAGGAAAGCTACTGTAGGGCACAAGGAATGCTACTCAACACGACCTACATGAGAACAGAATCTAAGAAAGAGTGGGTGTATGCATGTTTAGCCGAATCACTTTGCCATACAGCGAAAACTAACACAAAATTGTAAATCAACTATTCTCCAATTTTTTCTATAAAACTAATTAAAAAAAAAAAAAACCTAGAAGGCCAGTCAGAATTCTACAGCTTGAAGCCTCAGATCTAGGTATTCATGATACACAAAGAGCTTATCAGGCTTTAAGACTTTGTAAGGGGCTCATCCCACGTCAAGACTTACCCTGATCCAACGAGGAGGAGGGAGACGCGTGGAAAGAGCGGCCCCCTCCACAGTATTGTATCACAATGGGGGATAAATGCCCACCTTTGTTTCAAGGAGGTTGCCCCAGGTCCTGAGAGGGAAGCTGACCCTCAGGATCCCCTCTCCACCATGGCAACCCTTCCCCAATCAAAACGCCTCCCTGCCCCTTTTATTCTTTAGAGGTTAAATTATCTTTTTTCCCCCCCTGATAATCCTTTGTGACCTTTCTGTAGACTCTTAATTTTCTTATTTAAGATACAACCAGAGGTTGAAAGTTTCTGGATGGGTGTCAAATATCCCATTATCATCACCCCCCAGGAGAGACAGTTTTACAATCAGGCTTGCGTGAGGGGACTTGCCGATGAAGCTCGACCTTCGTTTTTACAAACCAAAAGCTAAAATACTTGATTCATTTTTCTTTCTTCCTCAAGTAAAACAATTCATTGCTAGATAGCCTTGGCAGGAGCTCAGACTATTTATGCTGGCTCCATGCTTGCAAAATAGAGAAATGCCCTTGATACTGCAGTTTGGGCTTGACAGTCAGTAGTAAAAGTGAGAAGGTCAAGTCATTTTTCAAAGTTCTAAGTAAATGATGTTCTAAAGAGACCAATATGAAAGGATTAAGGACTAATGCAAAGGTTATCACAAGGCAAACATCTATAAATTAGATCTTTTTTCCCCCTAAGGCAGCAGCTCTCAAATCTTTAATCTGTAAAAAAATCACTGGGAGACTGTGGGCCCCACCCCTAGATATTCTGACTCAGGAGGTGGGGAGGGGCAAGAACTCGCCTTTCAAACAAACTTTAGTGATACTGATGCTTTTGACCCAGGGAGCCCACTGTGAGAACCACTGACCTAAAGAAACCTTCACAGTAAGTATCTTTAATGATTCTCAACAATGAAAACCAGTAAATTAGACCAAATTAGAATCTGTTTGAATTTGCTTTTGTAAAGAGTCTGCAGAAATATTTTTTAAGATTGGGCACATTCCTGGGATTGTATGCCGTATCTCCACCTAGACACCAAAGGTTTTCTGGGGTACTGCTCTAATAGAATACCGGTACATACAAATGTTTTCCATTTGCATTTTAATTACTTGAAAATTAATGCTCACAAATGTGTTCCCACGTACAATGATTGTTTCTTCTATTATTCAATTCTTATCCAAACATTCCACTGAAGTGAACCAAACTGTTAGTTGCTCAGTTGGGTCCAACTCTTTGCAGTCCCATGGACTGTAGCCCACAAGGCTCCTCTGTCCATGAGATTTCCCAGGCAAGAATACTGGAGTGGGTTGCCATTTCCTTCTCCAGAGGATCTTCCCCATCCAGAGACCGAACCCAGGTCTCCTGCATTGGAGGCAGATTCTTTACTATTTGAGCCATGAGGGAAGCCAATGCTTATTAAAACATTCCACTAAATAAACACAAAATGTTTTAGGATGTAAGCACTGTAAGGTTGAAAGGAATGTTTTCTTACAACTCTGGAAAAAGCAAACGGATAAGATACCTAAAACTGTCTCACTAAGCTATCAATGACGCTCACTGAGCACCAAAGGGGAAGTAAAAAGCCACATTTGCATCCTCCCTTTATTGGATCAGTCACTGTTCAGTAGAAACAAATTACCTGACCTGGGCAGTCTTAGATTCTGAACTTGCTTTCCCTGAGAACTTTTCATAAGCAAATAACTAGAAACATCTCTAAGAAGGGGAGAGGCCAGTTCCTCCTTTCAGCTCCCGTCAAGTGTGCCCGTGCTCAGCCAGGAGGGTTCACTGTTACAGGCGTGGAACCTGTTCTTCCGAACCCTCGCCTGGCAGCTTGCTCTGAGGTCTGCGGGCTCGCCTGTCAGGACCCACCTGGACACTGTCACCTTCAGAGGCAGACCATCTCACAGGTATCAGAGGTGACGTTCAGCTGCTGCTGGCTTCCGTTCTTGCATTTTTCATTTGTTCAGATCCTGTTGCTACCAGCTTCTTGTGGTCCTGTCTTGCTGGTCTCGCAGGTCTAAGCATAGTGGGTGAATCATTAATCTGTGCGGTTTAATTTCAGGTACACTGAGATCGCTTTCCCCAACAGTGTGGGTGGTAGTTACTGCCTTCTTAAAGCTTGGGTGATCAAAGCCTGGTGAATTTACTTTATAATAATCATTTATTGATTCAGTCTTCTAGGGAAGTAAAGAAGAAGAGAGAACTTGAACTTTTTGGTTAACTTTTGGCTTCTTACCAGATCCATGGGGATAATCATTTAGAGAGGGCCTCCCAGGAGCCTCACCTATTATTCCTGCAAGGAGCTTGTGAGGGAGGGACTTTATTATCCTTTCATAAATGTGGCCTGGAGGCTGACTCAGGCAGAGGGGCTTGTCCCAGGTCACAGGGCTAGCTGGTGCTTAGGCAGAGAGAGCCAGCAGATGGTTAACTCTAGAGCCTGGGCTCCTCTTCTCAGCAATGGCCTCCCAAAGCTCTGTTGTAGCAAAAGTTTCTTCAGTTCCACAGTGAGGGATGTCAGCAGTTACTACTGTCTTAGTTCCAATATTTGAGTCACTGGCCAGTAAATAGTACTTAATGACCCTTGGAAACAATGGAAACATTGAGAGACTTTATTTTCCGGGGCTTGAAAATCACTATAGATGGTGACTGCAGCCAAGAAATTAAAAGACGCTTGCTCCTTGGAAGAAAAGCTATGACAAACCTAGACAGCGTATTATAAAGCAGAGACATTACTTTGCCAACAAAGGTCCGTCTAGTCAAATCCACGGTTTTTCCAGTAGTCGTGTATGGATGTAAGAATTGGACTATAAAGAAAGCTGAGTGCTGAAAAATTGATGCTTTTGAACTGCAGTGCTGGAGAAGACTCTTGAGAGTCCCTTGGACAGGAAGGAGATCAAACCAGTCAATCCTAAAGGAAATCAGTCCTGAATATTCATTGGAAGGATTGAGGCTGAAGCTGAAGCTCCAATACTTTGGCCATCTGGTGTGAAGATCTGACTCATTGGGAAAGATGGTGATGCTGGGAAAGACTGAAGGCAGGAGAAGGGGATGAAAGGATGAGATGGTTGGATGACATCACCGACTCGATGGACATGAGTTTGAGTAAGCTCCGGGAGTTGATGATGGAGAGAGAAGCCTGGCATGCTGCAGTCCATGGGGTCACAAAGAGTTTGACACAACCGAGGAACTGAACTGAATGACCCTTGGGTATAATAACCACATACTGACTGCCACACCCTAAGTCAGGACAATTAGAAGGCAATCTGAAGCAATGTCCTAACCCCTCTAAGGAGAAGAAAGAGGATACAAGAAACCCAAGGACTAAGAATTCTGAGAGAACTATTATGCAAGTGCCTATGTAAACATTCTGAACTCCTTTAGCCATGTTGCTGCCTGGAATTAGAACAATGCTTTGTTGAGAAACAATATAATCCCCCAATTGTGCACATGTGTAGAGTACCTGTAACTCCAGCCCTCAGCTCAGCCATTTGTCAGGAGAATGAGGAACTGGACCTCCAGTAAAGGACCTGAAGAGAGACCTAATACACCTGTTTTCATTAGTAATCATTCTTCTCCTATGAAGAAGATGGTATCACCCAGAAAGTACCTAAAATCTAAAATCAAAACCAATTCAACCTCACCGTAACTAGAATGTGAAGTTTCCTAGCAGGTGTTACTCTCTCCCTTTGCCCCCCAAATAAGGGTACCTCATGCATTTTTGTTCTACATGTGAAGCTCTGTTAACATTTGAGACTCAGCTCAAAATGTTAACATTTTGAGTGTGTGGCAGTCAGTTAAAGCAAACCCAGCATTAAGAATCTCAGGTTTCTTTTGTAAATAAGAGTCTATTAATTTCAGCTGGTATCTAAGTAGTTTCTTAAACAACTCGCCAGTGTAAAATCCAGTATCTGGTAGTTTCACTTGGCTTTAAACCAGAGGAGAGCCAGGGAATAAATGTAAGAGAACAGAGTCCCCCTAAATCAATGTCACAGCATTGTCATAACAATATCATGATGTTGGGCTCCTCCCGTTTACTGATAAGAGTAAATCTAAGAGCCTATTAATTCTCTTGACACAGGATTATTGGACTTCTATGCCTGAAACAGATTAGAAGAAACAAAGGAATGAAAGAACCTGCCATAGGCAAGTACAAAACTATAATTAGAATTAATGACTAAAAATTTGGGAGTACATCAGTGTGAGGCCATTTCATATGGGGTAAACAATCATATGCTATAGAAACCTGCAGCAATTACTTAGTAGTTTCCATATAACTACAGTCAGTAGTCATAACAGTGCATGTTAGCTAATCTCATGAGTGACAATCAACACAGGACAGGTCATCAAGAATTTACGGGTATCCAGTATTCTCTATTCGGAGAAGGCAATGGCACCCAACTCCAGTACTCTTGCCTGGAAAATCCCATGGACGGAGGAGCCTGCTAGGCTGCAGTCCATGGGATCTCGAAGAGTCGTACATGACTGAGCAACTTCACTTTCACTTTTCACTTTTATGCATTGGAGAAGGAAATGGCAACCCACTCCGGTGTTCTTGCCTGGAGAATCCCAGGGATGGTGTCGCACAGAGTCGGACACGACTGAAGTGACTTAGCAGTAGCAGTATTCTCTATTATCAAATTGAGGATGTAAATAATACACAGTAGAAAAAGTTCTACTAAAAAGTATTGTCAATGCAATTAAAATTATACAGCACTAAAAGAACAAATTAGCTATCCCTAAAATTGGGCTGTCCATTCCTGAAGGGTTACAGATTGCTTTAGAATTACAGACTCGCTGGGAGATCCCTGATGGCCCAGTGGTTAGGATTCTGTGGTTTCACTGCTGTGATGTGGATTCAATCCCTGGTCCGGGAGCTGAGATACCACAAGCCACATGGTGCAACCAACAGAATAAAGGATTACAGACTTGCTGAAGTTATTATTGGAAATCTCAGAATATGTGGTCAACTACTGATGTTCCTCAACCAACAAGCCATGCATCATCTGAAACCATTTCCCACGTTGCCCATGGCAAGGGAAGATGGCTATATTATCTTTCCACAGTCCCACATCAGACGTGTGAATAATCAGGAGTTGACCCTTAAGTAATAGTTGATAGATGGGTAAGGATTGATGCTTTTCCACAGGAAACTACTTTTTTCATACGGAAAACTACAAAATAATGAAATAGCAGTAAGTCATTTGCATGTCACCATGAATCAAGTTGGCAAATGAAAGAATCAGATTTGCTTGAACACAAGAACAGATAGGAGGTAATTCTGCACTAGTGAACCATAGACAGCTCCTCTAATCATGGCAGAGCATCTGAGTGACATCTGGGTTTTTTTTTTTCATATTTGCAAGTTATTTTTCCAAAACATGGGGATGGATAAAATCTAAAATGTGTTTTGCCAAATACTTTGCATCACTATCTTTGAACTCATGTCTCATTTTGTAGTTTAAACCTTGAGGAACAGGGCCTTGTTTTTCTTATTCTTACATCCCTGGTATATGCCAAAGCATATACATATATACAATCATACATACATAAATGCAGAATATAAGGAAAATGGAATGTATATTTGATTCTCTTAAAATGGAACTAAAAAGTGATGAGCTTTGTGACTTCTAAGAAGTCTCTTAATCTCTTAGATCACCAAGGTTTTTAAAAGTTTTTTTGTTTGAATCTAGAAGGGATATTAAGTAAAAAGTGTATGCATGCTAAGTCACCTCAGTCCCGTCCCACTCTTCATATCCCCATGGCCTGCAGCCTGCCAGGCTCATGTGTCCATGGGATTCTCCAGGCAAGAATACTGGAGTGTGTTGCCATGCCCTCCTCCAAGGATCTTCCTGACCCAGGGATAGTACCAGAGGCTCCTGCAGTTCCTGCACTGCAGGCGACTTCTTTACCGAACAATAAATGTTGCCAAGGCTGCTCCAGGTCTTTGCTCAAAACCCATGCCCAATAAATAAATAAAAAAATTAAATAAATTAGGAGAGCCTGACATTATGACCCCCTAAACAACTGATGGGGGTTTCCCTGGTGGCTCAGTGGTAACACTGAAATGCAGGAGACTCAGGTTTGGATCCCTGGGTCTGGAAGATCCCTGGAGGAGGAAATGGCAACCCACTGCAGTATTCCTGCTTGGGAAATGCCATGGACAGAGGAGCCTGGTGGGTTACAGTCCATGGAGTCGCAAAGAGTCGGACACAACTTAGGGACTAAACCACTACCACCACCACATCAGTGGCCATTGTACAGGAGGAGTGTCCTTGCTCAAAGCCTGCCAACTCACTCCACACTGCCGTTAGCAGGAGTGAACACACAGGTTTAAGTTAAAGGGTCCAGAGATAAGAAAGGAAGACACAAACAAGAAAGCAGATGGAACCAGCTGGGACTAAGATGGCATGAAGCTGACCTCCGACAGGTCTTGAGTCTCACACGTTGATTTTACATTAGCTTAGTATATGACACACCTACTTTTGGCTGCTAGGACCAGACATTAAAGATCAAAAAAGGATAAAAAGGGGGTGGTACCCCACTCCCTTTGAAAAAGGCCTGACCCTTCAGGGTAAACTAACTCATGCTGCTGCTGCTGCTAAGTCGCTTCAGTTGTATCTGACTCTGTTGCGACCCCATAGACAGCAGCCCACCAGGCTTCCCTGTCCCTGGGATTCTCCAGGCAAGAATACTGGAGTGGCTTGCCATTTCCTTCTCCAAACTAATGCATAGGTGTCCCTATTATTAGCCTCACTCCTCCTCCCTTTGTTTTTATTCTTTAAATCACTGTTGCCCACCTGCAGGGCCAGAAATTGATTTTTGAACACAATTTCTGCTTAGTCATTCTTTGGCCACTGAGTAAAGCTTGCACTTTGTCCATCTCAGCTTGAGTTTCTTATTCATCTACTGAAAACCCAATGAAAAAAAAAAAAAAGGAACCCTCCCTTAAGGAGACAGGGAGCAGGGTCCAAACGACTTAATTTGGCAACAAACAAATTTCAAAACATAAACAATTTATAGATTGGAAGGCTGGACTCACTTATCTTAATTACCTACAAAACATAACAGATACTAATGTTAAGTAGCATTCGTTAGCTCCTCTGACTAACTAGAAGCTTCTATGGGAAATTTCAGACACCTTTTTTGTCACCTGCATCTCCTTGTTTTCAATAGATTCCGCACTCTGCTCTCCCTTACTGATCAGCCACTTGCTTGCAATTATCCTCTGGAAAAGGATGGAAACACACTGAAGAACAGAGGCATCTGCAGACGGAAACGGAACCACCCGAGTGTGGTCAGAAGAGCAACTCTGACGACGTCGCCTGTAAGTTTCCAGCCTCTTAGTGGCCTGGAGAAGATGGAGCCATCCCGCCCAGAGGTGCAGCCTGAAGGCTGCGACGCCTCTCCTCCGTACTCCCTGGAAAGCCTGTCGAAGAAGCACTGTCAGAACCAGGGTAACCTCCTCCACTTTGACCGGCAAGCCCCTGGCCGCTTGTCCACCTCGCCCACTTTGCGGAGGTTAAGGAGCCGCGGCTGCGGGAGTGAGCGCGGAGGTGCGCGCGGCACTGCCACTGCGCATGCGCCGCCTCCGCACGTGGCCTTGGAAGTGCACACCGGGGGCGTCTCACAGGAGTCGCCTGGCTCCGCGAGTGCCCTCTCCAACAAGGTATGTGAAAGCACAGAGGAGTTTTCTCACTGCCTGTGGCCCCTGAGACTCCACTCAAGATTGCCTCTGGACTCTGAAAGGGCCCTCGACGCAGCTGAGTCGGTTGAGCTCCAAATGGGGCCCGGTGAAGAGCCTGCCGTTCCCGTGCGTCAGCACCTCGAGGAGGGGTCGCTTCCTCAGGCCTCCTTTCAACGGAGAGGAGACCACCCAGCCACCAGCCACACCCCAGGACCTCCCGGGCCTCAGGTAACACAGCTTTAAGCCTCTTGCCTCTCACTTGGTGAATGCAAAGCATATTAGGTCTTGGGTTGCCAAACGGGCGAGGATGGGGGGCAAGGCCGCGGCGCCTCCTTGAGGGAACCAACGCAGGAAGTCATAGAGCTGGGGGAACACAGAGTCTTTAGGACAGCTGGCTGTCGCGTAAAAGGGGTGCAGCGGTTTGGGGCAGGAGATGGAGGTCGAGCTCACTTTCTCCTTCAGTATCCTTGAAGGCACTTGAAGAAAGGACCCGAATTAGAAATGGTCACTCAGGCATTAGAGAGTAAAGATGGCTCTCTTGCAAGTCCAGGCTGTGTGAAGACCACCAGGCTTGGCTGGTTTAAAAGGGCAGAAAGAACAAATTATTCAAATTTCTAATGTTCTAACTTTCTCCCCCAAAAAAGAAAACTCAAAAACGTTAATACCTGGGGAAGTTCATGACCTCTCCCTTCAAGATGTCTGCTTTGGAATTTTGGATGGGTTTGAGCAAGACTAAAACGTGTATTTTTCCAATTTATTTCAGAGAGAAGAATTGCATCAGTACAGGTATGTGTGTCTTTACTTTTCTCCAGTGCTATGAAAGCTGTTGACTTTTTACTTTTACATCTTCTGTTCTGACATAGCAGACCCAATGGTGTATTAATCAGGGTACTTTTGTTTTACAGCCCCTGAGTCACTCTTCATATTATGGGTGAAACAGTATTAATTTCCAGAGTCTCCTTTAAGAGCCCAGCATTTTGCTATGGCTGGGGTATTTGTGGGTAGGGTATGACAGCCACAAGTGGCCATGGTTTTCATTTTCAATTGTCAATGACTTGGCCTTGTGGTTTAATTAACATCCACTTAGTAGTAGTTCTTGTCAGGTAGAGAAGATGTAAAGGCCAGAAACATTCAACAGTTTTTTAAAGAGAAATTCAGAGGACAAGGATAAAAGGAACAAGATGTGCTGTTTAAATCTAGGGCAACCTTTAATATGCCTGTAACAACAGACTAGGCTTTTATCTAGAATGCAGGTAGATTGTGTCACTTCAGAAACCAACTCTGACTTTCAGCTTGGTCGCCCAGCTGTGCCAGTGGATTTGCTATTTCTTTCAGGGATGAAGAGCTTCTGTGGTAGAAAGGGAAAAATCCAAGCCCAGTTTCATCCACCCAGTTTGTAAGATTGGTGAGAAAGCGTTCATTTCATTTGGAAAGTCATCCTCAGGGAATTAGCCATTGTTTTATTACTGGCCCTCAATCCTCAAGCAAGAGTTTGCTCAAGCAAGAGACCCATCTGTGCAATCTTTGTTGATTTTGGCTTGTAGATTTTAACGCTAGTTGGCCTAAATGTATCTTAGGTAGAGAATACTTACAAAGCCATAGGCAAGTGCGAAGTATTATGTTAATGTCAACTAGTTATTGCTATGTAACAAACCAGCTGGAACTTGAGTGCCTTAAAACAGCAACTAGTTATTGTTTCTTGTAAATCTGTGTGTTAATTGAGGGTCAGTTGATCTAGCCTGAACTCAGCTGGGTAGTTCACTCCATGTGTCCCTCATCTTTTCATGGGACCAAATTGCTGCCCTGGGCATGTTCTTATGTTGAAGGGGTGGTTCAAGGGGATAAGTGGAAACTTGCAAGGCCTCTTGGACCCTGGGCTCTGTCCCTTGTCCAATTCTGCTGATCGAAACAAGTCACATACCTGAACTCAAGGGCAAGAAATTATGTGTCACCAGTATTATGTGGCAAACTATATGGATGCAAGGGTTGGTGAAGAAAGGGGCCATTAATGGAAATCCTCTACAGGTGCAGACCACCTAATTCAGACGTGTCAGAGAAAGTGAAAAGAGAATAGTTTCAGGGAAAGATGATGTTGATTAGAGTCAATCATGCAGAGTCTAATAGAGTATTTAGGGAATTTGTTCCTTACCCTAAGAACAGCGTGAAACCACTGAATGGATTGATGTGATATAGGGTATCAGATCAGATGGATATAGGGTAGACATGAGATTTAGATAAGAGTGGACTCTAGCAGAACAATTAGAATATTCAGATATGAGAGGTTGGAGGATTAGGCTCTGGTGAAGGCAGTGGAGTTAGAAAGAAATATCTCAGTTCAGGAGATTATTAGGAGATACCACCACCTACCATTTGTGAATAGTAGACCACAAGGGGTGAGGGGGAGGAAGTTGTCAAGAATGACTTCCAAGCTTCTGGCTTGCACTGTTGGGTGGCAGATGGCTCCATTCACTGATATAGGCAACCTTGGAGGGGAGAAAGGGATGTGGGTGGGTGGGATGAAAGTTTGAACATGTTGAATTTGAGGACCTATGCAACATTTGAGTAGAGACTGTGAGTGGGTCGTTAACTAGAGAAGGCATAATGAATGGATATCTATATCTGAGAGTCTTTAATCAAGGAATGCTTCCTAGACCACGTAAAGTCTGTCCAACTTTGCATGTAATGTGGAGTTAGTAGACCCAAAGGCTAATTGATGGGGTGCACCAAACTATTTGCAAAAGATGATGTGCAGGTAACTATTACTGACCTGCAGAATCTTTGTGAGGCAGTAACAGAAATAGTCTTCAGTGATTCAAAGGGAAAACTTGGTCAGAGGGCTTGAGGCCTTAAAAAGGGTGAGTTTCCGTATGTCACCATCACATACAAAATAGTGAAAAGTTACAGAAAGTCACAACAGATAATCAAAGATGAAGTATTTTGAACACCTTGCTATATGGTGATGACCCAGAATTATTCAACATTGTTTCTTCAGGACTTAGTACAGTACTTGGCGTGTAGTAGGCAATGTTTGAATGAATAAATGAAAGAGTAAGTTACTATAAACTACTCATATGTTTAATAAATATTCAAGCATTGCTACTGAAATAATTTTGCATCAGCCACAGGCCACTCAGTCTGTACCTTTTTAAACCAACAAAATTCACTGAAAGCATGAGTTTTTGGTAGCTAGCTAGCCAGTTTTGGCACAAAGATCCTCTGCCTGCCTGTCTTTGGCGCACTCTCTCTCTCATTCCTGTCATTTGTTCTAAGGACTACTTCCCAGGCCATGCTGTCAGACAGTGTAAGGTAAAGGGCTCTTTACATGAGGCCCTGCTGTCCATTGAGGGAACTGAGGGGCCCTCACCTCCAAAAACTTACTGAAACTTTATTTAAAACATACTTTAACTTGGGGCTTTTACTATGCCTTTGAAATGATATAAACCAGGGTCTATCAAACTATGGCAGAAATTCAACCCACCACCTGTTTTTGTAAATAAAATTGTATTGGAGCACAGCCACATACATTCATTTAAATACTGTCCATGAGTGCTTTCACACTGTAACCACAGAAGTGAGTAGCCACTACAGGGAACATATGGCTCACAAAGCCTAAAATATTTACTACCTAGCACTTTATAAAAAAAGGTTTGCTGACCCTGGTATATTCAGTTAAGAAATGCTTGCTTCTGTGGCCATCAGTCAATCACAGCAATGTTTTCTTTGCTTGTAGCCCTTTTGAAAAACTAATTTTTCTTTTATTACAAATTCTTAACACATAGCCTGACAATTGGGTAGGCTATGTAAGTGAGAAGGGCCCAATCCACTCTCAGTTCTGAAATAAGCTCAGTGTTAGGACTTGGATTCCAAGTTCTTTATGGAATTTCTTTCTCACTGTTGTTTCCTCTGTCTGTGTGTAACATTCCAATGAATGCACACTCACTTCAGATTCTTTCTCCTGTCACCAAAATATACCTCCTGGAAAACAGTCTTTACAATTTATTCTTACTAAAGTGTGAAGGACTTCAAGCTTAAGGCATATTTACACTCATCTTTCCAAGTAGAGGAGTATATTTATCCCCTTTTGGGTTTCCCTATACCTCATAAATGCCTCCATCATAGTATCTAAAACAAATGTGTTTCTCTGACATCCATCTCCTTTCAGAAACAAGACCTTTCTGAGTTCCGAGACCACTTACTTTACACTTCATCTCAACAGCCGTTAATCAGCTAGAGTCTGTCTCCAAAATGTTTATTGAAGAAAAGGATGGATGGAAGGATGACAGCCAGGGGTGGCAGGCTGCTTGGCTTACAGTGTTACTTACCTGTCCCTGGTGTATTTGAATTTGGACAGAGGATATGACTTGAAGCCAAGCAGTAAAACCATGTTACTGGAATTTTAAACATCGTGAAACAATGTTTAAACATTGTGAAACAATGGGGAAGATTTTGTGGACAGGCACACTTTCCTCACACCACTTAAAATCAATCTTCCCAGAAAACTGTCTATCCCACCTAATTTTTCAATGAGCCTTGAAACTGAGAAGGAAAATGAACATACTGCATTTATGAGAACAGACTAACCTTCCAGTGCTCAAAAGTAATCAGAAAAAAACTAAATAGATCCAAAACATGAAAAACCAAATGACAAGGGAGAGACCAGACAAAAATACTGAATGCCAGTAAAGTATCTGGAGAGTCATCTAAAGCTAGTTTCATCTGGAATTGCCCTTAACAGGGGCAGCACAACATAATATTAAGAGTTATTGGAATCAACTCCTTGGATTTGAATCCTGTATTTACTTCTGTCTGGCAGCATGACCTTGGGCGAGTCTCTGAACAACTCAAAACCTCAAAAGTATTCATCTGTTGAAAGTCACTCAGTAGTGTCCAGCTTTTTGCGACCTCGTGGACTGTAGCCCAGCTGGCTCTTCCCAACCCAGGGATCCAACCCAGGTCTCCTGTTTTGCAGGCAGATTTTTTATCACCTGAGCCACCAGGGAAGCCCTGTGGCTTCCCTCATCTGTTGAGTGGAGATGGAAATGCAACTGACGCTTCAACCGCACAGGGCTTCAGGACGCTGACCCTCTGTGCAGTCCAAAATCCACATATAACTTTACCGTCAGCGCTCCTTATCTGAGGTTCAGTAGTCAGTGGATTCAACCATCCACAGATGGTGTAAGTACTGTAGTATTTCATGGAAAAAAAAAATCGGCGTGTAAGTGGACCTGCTCAGTTCAAACTTGTGTTGTTCAACTATAGTACCCATCTAATAAGCTTTTGATATGATAAATAGTATAACTCAAATTTACCTTTTTTAGGAAACTGGGTCATTCATTCATTCGGCACTCCCTGTATGCAGATCACTGACTTACTCTTTCTAAAATATTCTGACCCCAGAGTGAAATGATAAATCACAAGAAGTTCATCTGATGTGTCTAAACATTAAATTCAATATAATGTTAAATCCTCCCCAGACTTTTACTTAAAACCTGTTGTATAGCTGGCACTGTCCCAGCCGTTAAGTGTGAAATCTTGGTAGAAAGTTAGTCACCACCAGTTATTAGACGGCATGTTGGTTGTTTAATCACTGTTTGCATTTGTTGGTTTTGTTTTATTTACATGTACATGCTGCTTTGTCTTTGGCTACACTGGGTCTTCATTACCTCACCCAGGCTTTCTCGAGTTGCAGTGTGCAGGTTCCTCATTGTGGTGGCTTCTTTTGTTGCAGAGCACAGGCTCTAAGTGCACAGGCTTTAGTAGTTGCTGTAAATCTCAGCCCTCCATAACATATTTTGCTGTTTTCTTTTTCCCTCCAATTATATTGAGGTATAATTGACATAGAACATTATATAAGTTTAAGGTGTATAGCATAATGATCTGAAATTTGTACATGTTGCAAAATGATTACCACAATAAGTTTAGTTCACATCCATCATCACATGTACTTTTTTTTTTTTTTCTCCTTGTGATGAGATATGTGAATACTGTTAGTTAGTTAGAGGCCTCAGGGTGTCATGGAGGTCTTCTTGATCTGGACCTGGCTGGAGGCTAGAGGGGGAACTGGCAGCTTCCTTTCACATCAGGAGCCATGTGTTATTCTTGCACTGGCATCAGCTCCCCCAGAGTGTAAACTCCATCACAGCAGGAGTTGTGCCTATTTTGTTCATTGCTATATCCCTAGTGCCTCGAACACCACCTGGCACATCGTAGATGTTCAATGAAACTTTAAGGAAGAAAAAAAAGAAATGCATTGGTTGGTTAGGTTAGGTTAGGTTAGGTTAGGTCAGGTCAAGGTTAGGTCAAGCCTGGTGGGGGAATTGTATCATCCCTTTTTGGTAATTTTCTCCTCCAGCAATTTAACTCCCTCTAGCTCTAGGTTAGGTCAAGGTTAGGTTAGGTTAGGTTAGGTCAGGTTAGGTCAAGGTTAGGTCAAGCCTGGTGGGGGAATTGTATCATCCCTTTTTGGTAATTTTCGCCTCCAGCAATTTAACTCCCTCAGCTCCTTTCAACCTCCACCACCTTCCTAATCAGTTCTGTGTTCATCTTTTGAGTGTTCATTGGATTATTGGGGATTTGTATGACTATGGTTGGATCATACTGGGTGGTATATTTTTTAACAGACTAATATTTTTTAAATTTAATTACTTACTTATTTTTGGCTGTCCTTGTCTTCGTTGCTGCACTTGGGCTTTCTAGTTGTAGAGAGGAGAGAGAGGAGGGGCTACTCTTCGTTGTGGTGCGCGGGCTTTTCCTTGTGGTGGCTTCTCGTTGCGGAGCACAGACTCTAGAGGGAGCAGGCTCCAGCAGTTGAGCCATGTGAGCTTAGTTGTGTGCGTGGCATGTGGAGTCTTCCTGGATCAGGGTTTGAACCCATGTCCCCTGCATTGGCAGATGGATTTTTGTGCACTGTACCACCAGGAAAGTCCCATACTGGGAATTATTTTGACTCTTGTCCAGAAAAGGCAGTAGTAGCCTCAAAAGACAGAGTTCTAGGCAGTTACCAATACCAGCAGCCACTCTTTTGCTCTGAGCACATGCGGATTTAATAACTTTCACTGACTGAGCCCAAGATGTCACCGCATGGTGTATTTTCTGTGCTGTTGGAACTCCAAAGCTTGTCTCTGTTGTGTTCAAAGTGACATGTTGGGATGAGTCCCATTTGTTCACCCCACATTCATCGAGTGGCCAGTCTGTGCCAGGCCCTGGAGAGTAAGCTAGAGGCTCCCCATACGTTCTCCCTTCTCATATGGATTTTGGTAACATTTTGGTAGAAAACTGGAAATTATAGTCAAACATGTAAAGAAAAGATTCTAACAATCTTGACAAACTCATAATGAGAAAAATGTTTCACAGACCTTAACCAAGAGAGCTATACTTCCATAAGTGGCAATTGAGTTGTCATTTCTCTATTGATTATTTTTAAAGGGGATTTTTTAAAGATTGTTACTGATTCTAATTGGTTGTTCCTGTGTAATCAACTCACAATTTTAAGCAAGCATTCCAGTTTGTACTATATCTCTTGCATAAGGTAGAATACTATGGTTCTTAAAACAGAACACTGCTAGGAGATCCAACCAGTCAATCCTAAAGGAAATCAGTCCTGAATATTCATTGGAAGGACTGATGCTGAAGCTGAAGCTTCAACACTTTGGCCACCTGATGTGAAGAACTGACTCATTGGAAAAGACCCTGTTGCTGGAAAGGATTGAAGGTAGAAAGAGAAGGGGACGACGGAGGATGAGATGGTTAATGGCATCACCGACATGATGGACATGAGTTTGAGTAGACTGCGGGAGTTGGTGATGGACAGGGAAGCCTGGCATGCTGCAGTCCATGGGGTCGCGAAGAGTCGGACATGACTGAGCAACTGAACTGAAACTTTCCAGTCACACAGTTGTTGGAAAACCACCTGCTGGAAAAGGTACATTTATCATGAATTTTAGTATCAGACAAAACAAGGCCTAATAAGCCTGCCTGATAAAAGAAAAACAACAACAACATTGTGTTATCTTACTAAACTTTAAAAGATTTTTATTCCATTAATACACACATATCACTATAGGACAATTGCTACCCTCAGTTGCTACCCACTCATATTCTCTAGGGTCTTTTGTTTTTCTTTAAAATTTGCACCTGGGAATTAAAGGTCAGCAGTCCTTGGTTTAAGCCTACTGTACAGGAGGAATCTTTTTTTTTCACTGCAATTTAAAAAAAATTTATTGGAGTATAGTTGACTTACAATGTTGTATTGGTTTCAGATATTCAGCATAATGATTCAGTTATACATAGATTCATTCTTTTTCAGTTTCTTTTCTCATATAGGTTATCACAAAATATTGAGTATAGTTCCTTGTGCTATACAGTAGGTTCTTCCTGTTATCTATCTTATATATAGTGGTGTCTGTATGTTAATCCCATGGAATCTTTTTTTAAAAATGCCAAAGATGTACTTGTCTTGTTTTTTAAAGGAGGAGCTTTAATTATTCATCTTTAAACATTTCTGCCAAGGTAAAGATCATCACATAATTACTGCCCCACCCACTGGCCACTGGTGGGGAGAATAATAGCAACCCTAAAGCCTTGGTTTAAAAATCGTAAGGAGTGGAAAGGGTCTCACTCACAGCTGCTCTCCACATGAGGAGGCTGAGGCCTTGGGAAGCAACATGCCGAGGTCACACATAATGAACATCAGGGTTGGAAATCGCAATCCTAAGTCAGGTAACCTGCCACTCAGTTGTATTGCCCCCTTATTCGTCTCTGTGGCTTCATATTAAAGTACCACTAACTAGTGACTTAAATCAAAAGACGTTATACACTTTGAGAGTTCTGGGAGCCACAGTCCAAAGCCAAGGTGTCAGCAGAGCCACACTTCCTCTGGAAGCTGTCGGGGAGGACTGTTCCTTGCTTCTTCATGCAGACATTCCTTGGTTGTGGCCCCATCACTTTAATCATCTGCCTCTGTCTTCACTTGCCCTTCTCTCATCTCTGTCTTTTCTCTGTGTATCTCTTATAAGTACACATGTCATGGGATTTGGAGCCCACCCAGATAATCCAGAATAATTTCAAAGTCTTTTAATTACATCTGCAAAAACTCATTTTACATATAACACATTCACAGGCTCCAGGGCTAAAAGGATGGACATGTGTTTCCATTCAACCCACCATGATGATGTTGAGATGCTAAGTCGTGTCCAACTCTTTGTGACCCCCTGGACTGTGCAATTCCATAGACAGAGTACCCCCAGGCTCCTCCTCCATGGAATTTTCCAGGCAAGAATACTGGAGTGGGTTGCTATTTCCTTCCCCAGAGGATCTTCCCGACCCATGGATTGAACCCACATCTCCTTCATTGCAGGTGGGTTTTCATCTAAAATAGTAACCATCATTATATATCAATTTTTTAAAAAAACAATATGTTAAATGGTTCATAGTACCGTTTTCTCATCTTCATATTTCCCAGTCTTTTTGGAGTCTGACTTGGGTATTTAAATTGAATTCTTGCTCTGTTGTTCGATAACAGTGAGACCTTAAGTGACTGCCTATCTGTCCTTCTAAGCTTCAGTTTTCCTCGGCTCTATAATGAGAACAGTAATTTCCACTTCATAGAGTACTTGTCAAAATTAATGTTAGTGCGTGTAAAGCTCTTAACAAAATGTCCAGTAAGAGCTGATGCCCAGGAAGTGCCCGCTGACTTTAAGTCAGAATAATATGCACCATGAACCATCTAGTCTTTATAAAATTTATGTATTTGAGGTCCACTAGGGGACACATTTCCACCAGCCAGACACTTCTCTGGCACTGACATGTGATCATAGGCTCATTGCTGAATGTGATGCCTGGGTGTGTGGCTTGCTCAACTGTGGGAGAGAATTCTCTGGATTCTCTACATTGTTGCCACCCCAGCCCATACCATGGACCTTCAGATCTTCAGCGGAAGACAGTAAGAAGAATTTCTGGTACCAGTAAGGAGACAAGATTATTCCAGCAACCATGGGACTAGTTCCTTCAGATCTGACCGGCCTGGGGCATCACAACGCAGGGTTAGTGAAAGTGCGGTTTTGTCTGGGTTTGGGTGCAGGGGAGGCGGGGGTCTGGCAAGCCAAAGAGGACTGTGAAGTCTGGGTCAGACACCCGATTAGTTATACAACCTTCTGGGTCCAGAATTTTATGTTAAAACAAAGAGCCAGAATAGCCAAGCACAGAACCAAAAGACCAAAAAAAAAAAAAGAGTTTCTCATAGTTGTTTAGTTTGCTTCTCCAAACTACTAAAGGATAGCAAGAGACTATACTGTACTTAACAGTGACAGTGGCAAGCCCAGCCACTCCCCAAACATTTTACAGTTATTCTCAACTCATTCCTTAGTTTAATCTTCCTATGAGGAAATTGGGTACCAAAAAATTCTCTACCACATCCTCTTCACACAGGATGCCATGACCCCGTGTACATATCATTTCATTTGGGGAAGGGAGATAAGTCTGAATTTATTACAGTGATTGCTTCCAGTGAATAATCAATTTAGAACTGGACACAGTGACCCTGTGTGCATGCTATGTCTTAAAAGAAGCAGTCCCATTTAGAATAGCAAAAATAAGATACAAAATCCTGATACAGCTCTAAGGATTACTTAAAGAGATACTTTTAAAACATTTTAAGCCTGACATTACACATTCAGATTCTTATTCAGTTAGTCTGGGCCGCATCTGTGGTCAGCCCCATTGCGGGGACAGCTATTATAAGGCCAGTGATGAGTTTACTATCCTTTAGCAGTTACTAAAAGAAGTAGGTGGGGCTTGCTTGGTGGCTCAGTTGTAAAGAATCTGCCTCCAATGCAGGAGACCCAAATGCGATCCTTGGGTCAGGAAGATCCCCTTGGGAAGGGAATGGTTACCCACTCCAGTATTATTGCCTGGGTAATTCCATGGACTGAGGGGCCTGGTGGGCTATAGTCCATGGGGTCACGAGAGTCGGACATGGCTGAGTGACTAACACTTTAACTTTGGAAACACCAGCACCTCCCCCCCATGAGACCTAAATGCACAGTCATTCTGAATTCATTGCAATTGCATTAACATCACTAACCCAATAACCTGGGCATCTCTGGCTGATACAGGCATGGGTTCCTGTGCAGAGTGCCCAGAAATCTAGTCTGCTGCCAGGCCCAGGTTTTCTGTCCCAGTTCATGTCTCTTCATTTATTATGTGCAAATGTTCTTTCTTGTTGTTTTCCTAGGTCTCCATGTGGTTACAGCTGTAATTCTTGGTATTTTTATTAACCCATTCCCTCTTCTGATGAACACAAGAATGTCATCAGAGCTTCTGTTACACCATTCCATGGGCATGCCTACCTTTCTAGAATGAGCATCCCTGGGTCTTAGGCACCAAGGCAACAAGGCCAAGGTCATGACTCAAGCCTAGTACCAGGCAGTTGTTTCCCCCCTGTCCCATGTGTGCACACTGAAGGCCAAAACCTGCCCTGATGTGCTCTCCAAAGAATGCCTCGTGTCAGCAGGTATCCCAGACACGAAAGAAATGGATGCGGGTAACCGAATCACTTTCAAAGGTGGAGGAACTCACAATTGCATTCTGTGTATTATGTATGCATACAATTTTATTCATTTGTGATCCAGAATGGAAGAGCAAATTCATTTGGAATCTATCTGTATATCATTCTATAGATCAACATGGCTGTTTATTCAACAAGCTTATTTGGATATTTATTCTATGTCAGATTCTGTACTTGGTGCTGAAATTCTGTGATAATAAGGCACAGTATGAGCCTTCAGCGAAATCATTGTAGAGGCAAAGTGGGAGGAAGTGGGAGGAAGTAGGGCAAGGTGGCTCTCTTTTGGGTGGATTAGAAAAGATTTCTGGAGGGAGAGCATCTAAGCTAGAATTTAGCGATGCCTCTGAGTATGTGTGCCTGGCAAAGTGGAGCTAGGCAGGCAGATGGGAACTGCCTGAGCCAAGTCATGGAGGCGTGACGTGCTGGGTAAGTTTAAACAGTGAGTAGTCAGCCCTTGCTGGAGTACACATTCTGCAGAAGATTGTGTCAGAAAGGGAGAGCGATGGCTCGGTGTGCACAGGTTTGGTTATTGTTCATGTAGTCAAGAAATATTTATTGACCCCTTACTGAACACAAGGATTTAGACCAGGAGGTAGGAACTTAGGGTGAGAGAGGAGTAGATAAGAAGTGAATGTGCATAACTATCCTGTAAAGTAAGATACCTTCCACAAGGGAGGACAACCTCAGAAAAGTCTTTTATTCATTCATGTTCATCAGTAACCATGGATTGAGTACTAAAGGAGCACCCACCAACACAAATGATAAGACATGTTTCTTAAATAGAAGGAGATGGCATTCTAGTAGGATAAACAGACACATAAATAGAACATGATGTTATAGTATATTCGACGACCAGCATAATCATGTTTACTGACTGTTTACTAAGTTCCTGTCACAGATCTAAGTGCCGTATGTTGATCGGTTGATCTTCACACAAAAAGTAGGTATGATTATTGTCTACATTTCACAAATGGCAGTCAGGACCAGAGAGATTACTTGCTCAGTCAAGGTCACTCAGCTAAGATTAAAATCCAGGCAGTTTGACTCCACATTCTTAGCCATTGTTCTAGAGAACTATAGAAGCATGGAAGAGAAATGCATAAGCCAGCTTGGAAGAGGCCAGGGAAGACAGATTCTTCTATTCCACCATTCATTATGTCCTCTCAAAGTCCCAAGGGAATATAAAGATAGCTTATAGAACCTTAGGCCAAATTCATAGTACTTACCAGATTGTATACCATGTAGAGTTTAAGCTCAAAAGACTAAACTTTTTCCCCCAAAGTTTACATAACTTACATTTCCTGTTTAAATTACTGTTTTTTTTTCCAATCCCCTCTATCTCCATAAATACCAAACCTCATTATATGCTTCCAAGGTCTTTATCAGGAATAGTATCAAGTTTATAGGGAAGCTTCTAATACTTGTTTTCAGGGGACCTCTTGGGCCTCCCAGTATGCTACCTAATACCTTTTGGATAGCACTGTGAAGATTCCTGGCTGGATTTGTGTACTGCTAATTCATTATATATCAGTTCCAGTGTTCTGTTTGCAAAATGAAGAAACTAGAATTGTATTTCTCATTCAAATTACTGTAAGTTTTCCAGCTTTCACTTAACTCAGACCCCTCCATCCTCATAACCACCATGGACGTTAGATTGGCAAATAACAAAAGTGGGAGTGTTGTGAAAAGTTGTAACTCTAATGATTTTGTTAAAAACCTCATCAAAAACAGGTGGTGAGAAAGTCAAATGAGAGTGCAGAATTCTTGGAGAAGGACGTTCAGGATGAGGAGATGTGTGTCAGTTAAGACAGCCTTTGTCTGCATATCAGAACCCAACTAAAACAACATAAGCAAGTAAAGGATATTCTCTTGTAACATAACCAATCCTGTCAGGCCCCTTCTTTTCTCCTGTTCTGCTGTTTCATTTGTAAGATTACTGGTATACTTTCAGGTATCAAGACATGTTCATGACAACAATAAGGGAAAAGGGTGAATCTAGCCTCCTTTGTCCCCTTTGAAAAATTTTCCCAAGAGCTACACCCTGAAACTTCAGTTTAAATCTCACTGGCCAAATTTGTGTCACATAGCCTCTGCTAGCTGCAAGGGAATCAGGGGTTGTCAGTGCATTAACTCGGCACATGGCACCCCTGACAAGCAGTGTTTTGACAAGGGCAGGCATATTGGCTTGATAGCTAGCAGTTCTGCAACATTATTCTAAAATTTTCCAATTAAAAAAAAAAAGGAACAGAGAGAAGCCAGTCAAAATAAAATTTTAAACCCTAGGAAATGCAGCTAATTGAATAAATCTGAGCCTGATTTTATCTAAGTAATTTCCTTTCAAGTTCCTTAGATAATCCATGGCCCTAAATCTCATGAGATGAATAGGAGTTAGAGGTTTGGAGAGGGCAGAGAGAGTACAAAGCATTCCTAGTTAAGTCACTGACATGTGAAGCATTTTGTGTGGGAAATTGCAATCCATTCCCAGAGAAGAAATGGCAAAGTAAAGAGTATTAGGAAGGTTACTGGGCCGGTTCATGGAAGGCTTACATGGATTCTTTAAAAACATGTTTATCTGAAGCTAGGGAGGGACTAGGGCCAGACTTATATTTTGGATAACTTACATTTAGTGACTGGGTGTGGGATGGGACAAAAATGATGGAGCAGAAGGTGAAGATAAAAGTGATGAGACAACTGCGTTAATACAGATGGAAGCCATTGAGGACCTGGTCTAGGGGATGCCAGACAGCACACAAATATGAAGAAATATTTCTTTGAGCATCAGAGGAGACTTCTTAGAGGAAGCAGGTTTTTATAACTGACAGTTTAACTTTCTTTTATGCCTCTGTCATCTGTCTTCAGAATCTGAGGCATTCTTACCTCATAGATTTTGTAGCAATTTAAAACCGCAGATGCAGAGGTCCACCTTCAGACCTACTGGATCAGAAGCCAAGAGTTAGGACTTGGGGATGGGTAATAAAATAAATTCCACTGGCTATTCTAATACCAGGCTTTGGTCAACAGCATGTTAGGCCTGACATGACATGAGCAGGACCCCAGCAGCAGATATATTGATAGGAAGAAGAGCATGAGAGCCAAGAATATTCAGTTATGAGACAAGAGATGAAAGTACAGGCAGAAAGGGCATCAATCCTGCAAAAAAGTCAGCAGCATGGCACTTGGCTACAAGGCATTGAGGACTCACGCTATAGGCAGGTGGGAAAGTGGAAGGATCAGAGGAGGGACTGGCCTAGGGAGCCTCAAGGGGCTCCAGGCAAGGCCTCTTTGTTGGAAGAGGAAAGCTGCGTGGCAGTAACCCAAATCATAGCCAAAGGAACATGACAGACCCAGACTCCAAACATTCAAGGCAAATTCATAGCTATACTTTTTGTTGGAGACAAAATTCCTCTGTATATAAAGTAAATGATATGCTAAGCTATTTGATTAAAAAGGGAATTTAGATATTACATAGGTTGGTAAGTAGAGGGAATTGCATTTCCTCATCCTCAGAATAGACTAAAGGACTATCTGAACAGCTCCGATGCGGAAACTGTGAAAAATCCCTACAATTGAATGCTGTCATTCCTTACTCCTTTTGTTGCTTAGAAATCACTGATCATACGCCTAGTGGTTTTGCGGCTACTCCGCACTGTGTCTGATGTCAGCCATTTATTTTGTGCACATCCGACAGACAGGAAGTTTCGTGAAATAGGGTAGAAGAAAGGAGAAGGTAGATAGGCCTGTTGGCTAAGCTTTTCCAACAGCAGTTGCCATTTTTCCCTGGGAAAAATAAAAGTGTTGCCTTTAAACAATGAGCCTCCGATATCTAGGGGTGTGTGTGGTGGTACCCGTGCATCCTGTTCCCTCTGAGGTCATGTGAGTAACTTGCAAGGACTCTTGTGTTTAAAGGCTTTCTCCTAGTGTCCTCCTGAGTCAGAACACATCTGGTATATTTGTGTTGACACTTCCAGGTAAACTCTTCTGCTTTGAATTAGTCAAAAACCATTAACAGTCAGTAAGGCTCAAAAAGGTGTCAAACATGGGGTGTGTGGGTCATCACAGCCCTCCATGCCTGGAGTGGCCTCCTAAGAAAGCCAGCATTAATTGAGCTGCCAGCAGTCACTTCTGAGTACCTAGGGTTGGTCTGAGTGATACCACTCCCCGCATGTCAGCTATAAGCACTCCTCTTCCATCTCCTGAACACAGGTTCTACGAGCACAGGAGGAGTTCTGTGGTGCTCAACTTACCTGGCCTTGAGGTGTTCCCCGGGGACCTTCTGGTGTCAGCTGGAGCCGCGGACTACCTGTGCCATCCACTTCTGCTGCTGAATTCAGGTCCTGTCCGTTCAACTTTTATTACATGCCCACTATGGGGTGGATGTTATAATAAGCAGAGGATATTTACAGAATATTTAATGACTACAAGAACATGCACACTAACAAGTTAGATATCTCACCAACTAGGACAAGCATCAGCCGTGAATTATGGGAACCAACTGAATTGGGCGTCCCACTTACAGAGATGGATAAGTTATGGACCTTCCTCAAAAGGTCCTCTTGTCAAATAATATACCTCATGTCCAGGACCTGGAGCAGGTGCACCAAGTGATGGTCACCTCCCTGGAGCAGGATGCCCTGTCTGGGCTGGTGGGCAGCATCCCTGCCATTGCCGTCATCCACTCCCTGCTCCTGGCCTTCAGCCCCACGCCAGTGTCTCCAACGAGGGTGGTACCCGTGGAGACAAAGGCCCTGGTGACAGCAGATTACTGTTGGAGCAGATTAGAGGGAGGCAGCCTTAAGGGTGGATCTTCTGCATTTTGGAGTCAGTTGTGGAAAAAAAAGAACAGTTGCAGTGTTCGGGACACATTCCCATGGTCCCAATGGTAGCCATTCAGAGCTAAAAGGATACTTGAGTATTATCATTCACCCTGCTAGTTTTTAAACTGGCTTTGTTCTTAGCAGAGCCCTTTTTTACAGAAGAGTCCTTACCTGGAAATCCAGCCCACAAAACAGATCCAGATGGAGTTTCAGTGCTTGAAAATGGGGCGAGTCCCAAAGACTCACCTCCAGGGCATTCCCCTGAAGCGCGGGGCCACCTGTGGCAGCATCCTTGGGAAACCACCCAGCTCTTGCCTCATTCCCATGTGTGTGCCAGGTGAGACCCAGCAAGGAAGGGTGACCTGGTCGTGGTGCCCGCTGGTGTCGGAGGAACGGGATTCAGACTCTTGACTGCTGGCTAGCCCAGTGAGCTCTCCACCAGCCTGTACCAGCCACCTGTTGTACAGGCAGCCCTAGTCTTATGTAAGCAACTCAGCTGTAAGTGAATAAAGTATAAATGACATTCGTAGAGCCATTCAGTCTTTGTAAACCCCTTTCACATCTACTGTCTTAGATAACACAACAATCCAAGTGACCATCTGTCTCATAGGATACAACCATCCAAATGAACACACAAAAAGGGATTCAGTGGACTCAAGGGACTCAAGGCCGGGCCCCTTGACATTAAAGCTAGTTCTAACCACAGTGTAGCCTTAAGAGTTAGACCATGTTCTGTAATACTTTGCACATGCTCTAAACTGAGTAACAACTAAATCAGTACTTGTCAGATGAAGAGTTTCAGCATTGTCTGAAAAATTCTGGGGTCCCATGCCAGACCTTCTGAACTAGAAACTCTGGGAATGGGGCCCAGCAGTATGTTTTTTAATAAGCCCCCAGGTGATTCTTTTGCCAGCTAAAGGTTGAGATCCACTATGCTGAGGAACAAGGTCACAATTGCTGCATGATATTCTTTGTTCATTGCTAGGCGGGTGTGCCTGGCATCGCAGTAGATGCCACATAGTGAAAGATATGGAGCATTCTTCACCATATCCCTCCATGCCCTCATCTCCAGGAGTTTAGAATAGAGTCCTCATGTCCCCAAACCATGGTCTCATGTGCTTCTCCAGAGATACCAATTATCGCAGTTCAATTTGGACATCATAATTTAACTCCAGATGTTTGAAAGCTGAGAGTGGTAAAGCAGATTTGTCTCTAAGGGAGGTTCCACCTAGTCTCCCCTTTAGAAAGATCAATAAGGTGGTCAGAATGAGCAAGGTAATTGATTGGATTCCAGGGTTCCAATGGGAAAAGTCCCTCAAGCACACTCTTTTTTGGTAAATGCTTTCATCTGATGGAAGTATTAATATTATGCACAACCTCCTGATGAATGAGTAGAAACAGAGACAAACCTTTAAGACATCCATTTTGTGTGTGGATTATCAGAACATCTTACCTAAACCTAAGAGATGATTCCCAGCTTTTTCTGGGTTGCATTAAAAATTAATGAAAATGACATAAAAATCAAGAATCCACAATCTAATCTCTTTACTTCCTGATCATCAAAAGAATGTATTACTGAATGACTTCTCGATTTGAGGCAACTCCTAAGGACTCTGTGGATGATGTCCAGTAGAGACAATAAGCCCCTGATCTGTTGATGTCCCCCTATTTCAGGAGTCTGCATTCATCCACACCTGGGGGTTATATGCTAGGGTGGTTTCCAGTGTTAGAATGAAGCCCTTTCAGCCCCCAAAGTCCTATAACTCTGTCTAAAATTAATTATGCAGCATTTTATTGCATTTTATAGATTTCTCCTTGAACGGTAGGGGGAAAAGAGGCTGAAACAGGACAGTATCACCAGAAGGTAGCAATAGAACACCAGCCTTTCAGTTGCAACATTGTTTCATTCACTCAGCTGCATAAATACAAATATTCATTCTGTGCATTCTCAAGAGAGGGAGAGTTAAAGCAGGAAAAATTCTGTTTGGCTCCTTTGGAAAAGCGGGTTTTGTAAAGCACTGCCTTGATTTGTCACTAGTTCCTCAAAGTACTAACATATCTTCTCTAATTTCTTCACCCACCAGAATCCAAAAAGCCAAGATGGCCTTTCTCCAAGAGAGGAGTGGTGAGTGTTGAGCAATTGTCATTTTTGTTTTAATTAAGCCGCCAGTAGCTGGGAAATGAAGGAATGTCTGAAAAGCCTCTTCATCATACTTTACCTTCTTGTGACAGCAGATGGCACAGGAAGTTTAAATTATATCATCACGTTTGTAGTAGTGGATACAGAACTTGCCAAATGATGCCACTTGGTACAGTGATACAGTGCTAATTGCCAGTGGTTAATGAGCTCTGCAAGAAAACAAAGCAGTCCTAATATTGTGATGCCTTACAGCTCCAAATTTATAACTTGACACAGCTTAGGAAACGGCTCACTTGATGGAGAAAACTTGCACAAGCGTATGCCCCAGTTTGCAGTCAGTGTCGAGCATGTTGGGGACATTGAAAAATTAATGAGATATTACAGACACAGATTCCACAGATACATTCTATTTCTGGGAAAGCCAGTTGGATTAATCCTAGTGGATTTTCTTTAATTCCTGGTGCCCTCAATTATTGAAGAGTTATAAATTGAAAATCAGCGGTGCCTGATTCTTTCCTGCCTAGGACGTGAGCTGGCCACAGTGAAACCTTCCCTGCCAACATGCTGAGGACAGAGGGAAGGAGGGTTCCTCAGTCCTGGAGTGAGGAGGAAGGAGAGGAACTGACTGTGTTCACCCCACGACACCTACACACCACAGCCAGCAGCACCAGGAGGGCCTGATGAGTAGTTACTGCACCTCCTTGTGTCAAAAAACAAAAGAAAAATCTGCTCACGTGGCCTCTCCAATCAGTTTGCCATCAGTTGCTGACATCTACCTTGGAGGTTCTATGGATACACATACTTTGATTTTTTTTTTTAAGTACCATAGCTAAGTTAAAGGCT